>NC_133804.1:15017729-15137729 GCF_043250625.1 Sebastes fasciatus | reverse complement strand
TCTCGAAGCTTTTTTGTCTGAGACTCTGCATCACTGATCAAGAGCTGCTTCTGCATCCCCTGTCCTAGCTAGCATATCCAATATCCACGCCAACAATTAATAAACAGCTAATAACGAAGTAGGAGGAGAGACGGATGAGGATTTCTCTGCAGGATTCCCTCCCCGTCTTCGTCTCTCCTCCTCCTCCTCCTCCTCCTCCTGCTCGTCATCTCCGCTGCAGCGAGAGTCTGCCGTGGACCTCTGCAACAGCAGCAGCAGAAGCAGAAGCAGCAGCAGTAGCAGTGATCATGGAGCACAGGCTTGTTTGCTCTTCATCAACATCAGGGCCGGTCCCTCTCTCTCATCCCAACCTGCCGGAGGAGAGGCCACGCTCTAACAGATCACGCAGATTCAAACACGCTACATTTGCTCTGCGTCGGAACTAATAGGACATGGAGCTCTAAAAAAAGGCTGTTTTTCCGTCTGTGCATGTTCCCTCACAGTTCAGCCTGTGTGTGTGTGTGTGTGTGTGTTTTTGTGTCTCTCTCTCTCTCTCTGTGTGTGTGTGTGTGTGTGTGTGGACCCCCCCTAAGGCAGCCTGTGCACCTTTATTCCAAATGACCTTGTTTACGGACATAACACAACCACCACGAATTCCCAGACAGAATCTCATTTCGAGGGAGCGTCACACAGCAGAGGCCGAATGCAGAGAGAGAGATTTTTGCAAAGCAGGTTACGAAACCTGCGTGCCTTTAATTGAACTGACATATTATTACATGGACACTGTAATGGAGCTGGAAGTTAAATTAAGATGGAGAAGCTTCCTCCATTTTGGATAGAGAGCCTGTGTTGAGCTGAGGAAACATGGCATGCAGGATTGTCTCTCCCTGCTCAGGCACTGTTGCCAAATTTGAAAATAAAATGTCTGCAGTGGCAACAAAAAGAGTCCAGCGTGTGCCAAAGCATGCCAAATCAAAGAGAGAGGCTTCTTCATTTCAAAGTACAGGCACATCTGAACACATGCAACATGCAAACTAGCCTGCCTGATCAATAGTTTGAGAGGGAGATGGATAACTTTGAAGGCGATGCTAAGCCCGTATTGATGGTATTGACAGAAAAAAAAGGCTTATTCAAATCCCTCTCTTCCACCACTCAGCAGCTTTCTCCTCCTGGCCATGCGATGTCATCTATTGAGCTGCAGAGTGGAACACTCCTCGCCCACACAAAAGAGGACGTCAGTCTCCATAGCACAAGGATATGTCCTCTCACAAAAGGAAGTACAATATTCACAGAGAGAGAGAGAGAGAGAGGGAAGAGGGAGGGGGGATGGGAGGAATAGGAGGGAGAATCCTAATAATTTCTCCATTTTGAATGAAGTCTGACCTTCATGTCTCTTTCTTTCTTCCCTCTTTTCTCAACCCCTCTCTGTGAATTTTGAGCGACATGCATCAGGAGTCATGCACCGAATGTCTTTGGTCTTTCCTCCTTTCCTGCATAAAATGAAAGGCTAAGTGTGTGTGTGTGTTTTTTATTCCTGTTGTGTGTGTGTGTGTTTCTTTTCTCGCAGCCTGGGCGGTATCTGTGTTATTGGCTGAGCCTTTTCAGGGGCTGGGTAATTAGATCAGACTGCCTCTCCCCGAGAGTCAAACCCAGCTCTAAAGTGACAGTTGGGAGCACTGTTGTAATTTTCTGCTCCTCCTGGTAATTGAAGACCAGGATTTGGCAGGATTGGGATGCACATATCCAGGGAATAAGGAGTAAACAACACCCTCACCCTTCCTCCTCCGCGTGCACCCCAAAAATAACACTCGCCCACCCGCACACACCCACCTACACACACACACACAGATCCTACAAACGCACACAAACATCTAATGCCTCCTGCAAACTAAACAACGCTCTAATCTATCGGTGCTCCCCAGGTGCAGTGTTAGCTAATTTCCGTTAGTTTAGCACAAATCCACGTTGAGGCCAATAATATGTTTACTTTTACCGCTTATTATGCAAGGATTTAGTGAGACAACATCGCATCTTATATAGCGTGACATATTTACTAGTGTTTGAGGTTTAAAAGAAAGAAAACGAGCAATGAAATGATGCAGGAGAATTGATTATGAATTTGTGTTAGTGTGTAATTTCAAAAATATAATACAGACTGTTACGTTTTTAATATAATATATATAATATTATATTTTGAAGAATGTAGTTGTCATTATTTTGTATCTATTGTATTTTTCGGTGTTTATGAAAGTCGAGGTCATGGCTAAATATGCTACAAAGCATCTCTACTCCAGTGATTTAATATTACACTCCCATAAAGGTACTCAAAAGAGACCAGTTTAAAGAAGCATGGCAAAAATCGAAGCAGCAGACGTCGACACATCCTGACTTTTAGTCTCTCGTATGGCTCAAGCTCTAAAAACACTGGCTCCTACATTTCCCATGATGCAACTGGATACCATCTTTTCATTAGACCTTCTGTACTGGATAAAAACTGCATGTTCTCAAACTCCATGGCCCGAGTTTGTAACGCAGGCTTTATGTTATAAATTCGTAGTCTCCAAGCCCAAGCGTGCCCTGATGACATCGCTATGACATCATCAAGGTTGACAACTACATTTATTAAGATAAAAAAGTGGACCTTTATCAGAGAGATATTTTAATGCTTGAAATAAACGTACATTTATGGTGATAATTGTAATATAAATTGACATTCGGCGGTGGAAAGTAACATTTACTCGAGTACTGTACTTTATTAAAAGTTTCAGGTACTTCTACTCTACTTGAGTAATTCTATTTTGTGCTACTTTTTACTCCATTACATGCATTTGACAGATGTATTTACCATCGTTAATGACGATTTCACAAACAAAACACATGATCAATTAGGGTTGGGCGATATGGCTAAAATCTTCTACCACGATATAGGTCATTTCATATCTCGATAATGATATCACAATATGTTTTCTGGTAATTCAACAAATAAATAGTGTAAAAGAAATAACCACATGGTAAAGCCTATTTCTGTATACTCCTGTGTGAATTAAATACTTGACAAATGAAAAGTACTGAGTATTTTCTCAATTTATTAAGAACATTATACTTTGATGAATGAATGAATATAGGGCTGGCCTATATCGCGATAAAAACAATATAGAAAAACACATACGATAGACATTTTTGTATTATTTTGATGATGTATATCGTCATATTGCCCAGCCCTATCATCAATTAAATTTAATGCATATTATATATATATATATATATATATATTAGATACAGTATATAAAATAGATTACTTTAGTGCCACATTGACCAAGTACATCAATAAAAGGTTGCTTACATGTTTGTGCATCAGTAATAACATTTAAATTACATAATATCTAATAATATAACTTGACCAGAGGTCATTCTGCAGCATGATGACGAGTACCTTTTGACAACATTTCACTGATAATGCAGGACTTCTAGTTGTAACAGAGTATTTGTTACTTTGTGGTATTGCTACTTGGATCTAATACTTCTTATACCACTGTTGACTTTTACACTCATGATAAGGAGTAAAATGAATTAATAGCCAAACAGATAATGACACAATCATGCACTCAGACACCCTGGCAGGACGCGTTTTCACATACAACCTGTTTCCCCGCCGAGGACTCTGAGTCTCCTCTCAGTTAGCCGTCCCCTCCACATCCACTAAAGCCCTGCTGCTGCAACCAGCCGGCCCGTCTCTACAGGTATGTGTCAGCGTGCTCACAGCGCAGAGGCATCTGGCCGGGCTGACTCTGACAGAAGCTTGTGTCTGGACTTGCTAGCATCAAACAAAACCTGGACTAAACCCACGAACCAAATAACGGAGGAGCCGGGAGGCACCGGCACTGACAAGGACAACGTATCTGAGGTAACAACCACATCTCTCTGCTGCACGCACACCCTCAAATTCACAACAACGCTCTCCTAGCCTCCGTTGCTTTTTGACTGTTATGCAAAAATATGTGTTTGGGTTTATATAATTGAGTCAGAGCGTTATAAATTACATTTCTCGACTGTTGAAACAATATGTAGCGATGAATAATCTGGTGCAGTGCAGATACTTAAATTTTTTAAGCAGTCTTTGCGCAAAAAGGGCATCTGAGTCTAGAGAGAGAATGACTGAATGCTGCAACATCTTGAATTAGCGACAATAATCTCATCTTTTAAACACGGACACTAATCTGAGATCATTTACACACACACATATATATATGAAGAGGAGGCGACAGATCAGAGGAGGCAGCAGCACAGTGATGGACGGGCTGTGCTAGCCTGTGAAGTCAAATATGCAGCATCAGTACAAATACAGATTCAGTGTTTGTATTGAACTGCTACATTATTGATTATGAGTTATCAATTATGGATGACAGTCTCCTCAGAGGCATCACAGTCCAATACCACAAAGACACGTCTTGTAGACGGGTTGAACCCTTCTGCACAATCAGACTCAGTTCGGCTGTTTAAAGCACCCTGCTTTATTATTGATCACAACCGATCAATTATTAATATTGATGATCATCAGGGGACGTGAAAAGGCTAAAACATGAAGACGTATACCTCCCCCTATGCACAGCTGTTAGTTGTGGCCATAACTTCTATCAGATATGAAAACATTGTATTCACCGAAGTAAGAGCTGAGATCTGGAAACATGGTGACAACAATCCAACAGAAATGATGATCAGACCGTTTAAACCGTATTATCTAAACCACTGGTTTCCAACCAATCTGGACCCCGCACAGTCACAGTCTCATGACGGTGTCTTCACATTTCAATAGTTTGAATGGTGCTAGATGTCCCAAAGAGGTCAAATTATCCAGTATGTTAGAAGAAAACAGTCAAAATATAAGAAAAAGTCTGAAAACATTTGAATAGTTTTGTTTTTTGTCTGTCTATAATAATTCTTTACGCCAAATTCACACTAGGCAGCGGCGAAGAGCGGTTTGTCGCAATAATTATATTTTTCTGCGGCCGGGAGGCGTGTTCATGCGTTTCAAGAAATTCTTTGTAACATAGGTCAACATGTCACAGGAGTCACAGGATCTGTTTACTGAATGGCTGCCAGTCTTCGCCACGGAAAGTTAAACTCTTCCCAACTTTTGTTTGGCCGCACTTTGCTGCAGAATCACACGGCCTCAGCTCGCTGAGCTCAGGAGCTGCCGCTGCAGCTTTTCATAGGCATTGCCTGGCCGCACTTTGCAACTGCTCTGGTGTGAATTTGGTGTTATTGTTCTTTTAAAGGAACAGTGTGTAACATTTCGGAGGATCTATTAGCAGAAATGGAACTTAATATTAAAGGGACTGTTTGTAACTTTTTAAGCGTATAAATGTAGCGGGTCGGCACACATGCACGTTCGCATATGCGTGCTCGCGTGTGGCCGGAGCCTCGTCTCCGCTGCCTGCTCTCCTTCACTCAGACAGCGCGCGCGTCCTCGCTGTCTCGCTCCACCTCTAGACGTGAACGCACGCTCACTACACACTGCAGGAGAGTTAGTTTAGCTCTGAGAATATCTAGTGAATGTAGAGTGGATGTTTGTGCAGAAATATAAATGCTGCAGCTCCTCCAGACCAAAGGAGGTTTTCCGTGTCTTGTGAAGTGACAGGGCTCCTCAACGAGTTACGTTATCGTCTCGTTACCGACCGGGTGCCGGTGTCTTCGGCTGCCGGCTGCGGTCGGGAGGCGATAACGTAACTCGTTGAGGAGCCCCGCTGCTGAAGCCTGCGCTGAGCAGGAAAAGCCAACACTAGAATCAGCAGTGATTCATGGAGAGACCTTCGTCTGGTCAGCTAACATTACTGCCAAGCAGCTGAAATATAGAATGATATTGTGGTTTTAGCTGACGTCTGTCGCCTCACTGTTTTGAGCGATGCTCGTTCATGTCTATGTAGAGCGAGCACAAGCACGAGCCCGGCGCTGACTTTCGTTGATTTCAAGGCCACAGGTGTCGCTGTTAAGCAGCATTTCTGAATCTTACAAATAGTCCCTTTAATAACTATGTTTTCATAAGTGTATAATCACCTGAAAATAAGAATTGTTGTGTTTTCGTTTGCTTACCCTTCATGTTTTTACGTTACCTGGAGGCCACCGTAGTTCTCCGACACGCTTGTGAAACTGCGGTAACGTGAGCCGCAGAGTGCTCTTAAAGTTGTGTTATTACGGTAAGGATGGCCTCTGAGCGAGGCGAACGCCGTTACTACGGTTTTGCACTCTGCGGTTCCAGTCTTAGAAAGGATGGAGTGAGCGGAGGGATACTCGGTGGGTTGCAATCTGTAACCAAACCACGAGCTGCCGCCAAATCCTGCACACTGTACCTTTAAATAGATCAAACTTTTCTGTTTGCAACTGCATTTTATAAAGTTAAATATGGGACTGTTCATTCTTATGTACTGTAACTGCACTGTAATTGTTTAATCCGTTTTACTCATCTGTATCTTATCTTTCTCTTTTAAAAACCTGCTCATATGTGTCTTTTTATATTGTTGTGTGTTTCTTTTATACCTTGTTTTAATGCATGTTTATGTCATAAGCTAAACACTCTGAACTGCCTTGCTGTTGGAAGGTGCTACACAAATAAACCTTCCTTGCCTTGTTGTATCTTCTTTCCAATCTTGTTAATCATGTCAGAATTACCTTGCAACCCCTTTGGGGCGGTCCCATCTGCAAACCCCAGATCTTAAACCACTTTTGTTTTTGAGTTGAGCACACCAAAGAAGTCTATAATCATTGCACGGGAAAACTATGATATTGTAAGTACAGTCACTTAACTGTGATGGATGTTCACAACATACAGTTTGGTGATTATTTAGCCATTTAGCTAACCTGGTGATTTGATTTATCTTCATTTGACTGCTCGTGTTCCTTGCCCCATCTATTTTTAGCAATGTTGCTGCGTTCCAAGATCTCAGCTATTAACTTGGTGAGTAGATTAATATTATTACCTTTAAGAATGATGGCAAAATCACAAGAATTACTGTATGTAACTGCATGTCATGCTGAGCAGGAAATTGAAGAGCCACAAGAGTTTAAATTCAAAGTTAGAGTTCATTAAAAGGCTCAGTCGGACACAATGCGTCAGATACAATCACATTACTTCATTATGCGTCGTGATCAATCCACTAATAGCCGTGACACGATAGGAAGGGCAGTTGTAAAAGGCTTACCTGAGTCCATAAAGCACCGTGCCGTCAGGGTGGAGACGGATCATCCTGTTCTTGACGGTGACGCCATGGACGAAGGACTTCTTGTCGTTGAGGAAGTAGGTGTCGGGGACCCACAGCTGATCCGCCACTCGGTTATCCAGAGTCAGGTTGTATGCGATCTCAGAGTAGGACAGACGCTTGTCCCGCCATGCTTGCTGGAAGTACATCGTCAAGGTGTAGTCCTGGAGGACAGAGAGGGGGGGAGTCCATTTAATGAAGCTAGTGCAGCACTTCAAAGACAAACTCATGGTGAGGATCAATAATGCTGACGTTAACAACAAAATGTACTGACTAAATCTTTCAGGTGGCACCCTAACTGTAGGAATATGTTTCATTTCCGCTATCATCTCCACTGGGAAGCATGTCGAGCACCGTCACCCCCTGCTTACATCAGAACATGACTCCATAGATGTGCCACAGCACGTTGTATGGACTCTGCATAGTGAGAAGGTCAGCCAAAAGGTCGTTGGTGGTCTGAAAGGCCACGGCCTGTACTAGGGGCCATGGTGGCTGGGGTTTGGGGGTTAATATTCAACTATCCTCACTTAATTTTGAGACCATAACCAGAGGGGGACTTTCTCAGATGGCTGACTATTGTTTCACGCAAAAAAAAATCTGCTTCCACTCGAAACGAATGACGCCACTTTCTGCTTTATAGAGACAATACTCTTTTGTATGATTTTACGTCTAATTCTGCGTAATAAACGACCGAACCACTGAGATTTAGGTGAGAGTGTTCCAGATTGAAAAAGCTACATTTATACTGTACAGTTTGTTTTTACACATGCTCAGAGATGTAGAAGCAAACTGTATCTCCTCCTCCTCTCTCTCTCTGTCTTTTCTCTGCTTCTCACTCTTAAAAAAGACTTACACCCACACAGCCACAGTAAAACACAGCACTGCAGTTGGATCTGCTCTGTTGCAGTGTATTGCAATGCAATCGATGAGTAGGAAAACAAATTAAAAAATACGGTCCGTGAAACGAGGCCCTTGGGCTTTTACTCCAAGCAGCCATCATCATCAGTTATCGCCGTGTTTCTATGTTTCCAAGCTTCTTTTTTTTCTAGCATTGTAGTGTGACACTGCAAAGCAATAGCCACTTTGGCTCTTAAACTCTTATCATTCATTGCATGCAGTGTGCGCGACCAAAGCACTGCGTAAAAAGGGCATCTAAAAATACACAAGCTGCTGCCATGTTGATTTTTTTCAGAAGTGAAAAGTCAAGCGAGGACGGCCGCATCCTTATCCTGTTGTACAAGAGTTCCCACTGAACCCTCCTCTCACACTCGCTCCCTCTCTGTCTCATTATCAGCCTGTCGATCGGATATCTCTATCACCTTTGGGATCGTTAGCTGCTGCCTGCAGTCTCGGCGTACATCACCCAGCGAGGCAGCATCTCCTGCAATACATTCCTGTCTTGACTACTATTGTTCAGAGTATTGATGAAGAAACACAGAAACACAAGCAGCTAGAGTCCTCTGAGAGGAGGAAGTTGCTAGCAGAAGCTAAACCTCTCTCTGACTAAATTAGAAAACTGAAGCTAATAATATGAACTGGAGCCTCTTGGCAGCAATCTGAGCAACATGAAGCAGAAATCATTTATCAATGTGGCGTCACAGACTTTCAGCAACAATATTTCTGTATTATTCTTTTTGCTCCACACTGTTTTTTGATATAACTGTGGTGAAACATGATTTGACATTTTGGTGGAAAAGGGAACATTGTGAGTGTGTCTGGTGTGTCATACACGTTTGCATTCATAGCTCTTAATTTGTATTTTACATTAACAGGATGGAATTTAGGGCTGCAACTAACGATTATCATCATTATCAAATAAATATGTAGATTTTTTTTTATTATTAGATTTTTGACAAATATTTGAGTCCTTAAGATCCAAGAAAACGGGAAATGACAATCATAATTACCTAGAATCCAACTAAGGTTTGTCAAAATTGCATGTTTTGTCCAACCAGCAATTCTAAATCCAAAAATATTCCAATCACAATGATATAAAACAGAGAAAAGCAGCAAATCCTCACAGTTGAGAACCTGAAACCAGAAAATGTTTCTGCTTGATAAACTACTTCTACGAATGATTAATTGTCAAAATAGTATGATGTTACTTATCTTTCGATCGACAAATTGATTGACTAATGATTTCAGCACCAGCAGGATCTTTAGTTATAGATTGTGTCCAAAATCATTTCCTCGTTCACTCACTCAAAAGTCAATTACATTTTATTTATACGGGCTAATATCAGAAATTAATATCATAAATCACAAACGTGCCTCAACGGGGCTTTACAATCTGTATACAAACAACAGCCTTTATAGAGTGCTACAGGAATGAGTCCAAAATCCAGAAATTAGTTAGCATTTTAGCACTTCCGGTTCCCTCGTCTGGAAGTCAATGGGTCTTTAGTTAGATGCCTGAAATAAGGTCTGTGGTTAAAACAAGCTTAAGAGATTTGAATGTTTTATTCTACAACATAGAATACATCAATAAATACCCCACTGAATTTTGAAGCTTCTAAGTGTCCTAAAAAAGGCGGTTGCTAAAAAGCAGCTAAATGAGACTACTTAACGTCATCACACCGACTCGTCCGCCTTTACAACCTCGCTATGTATACTGGCATTCATGCGACTGTGGTGTAGTTCGTTTATAGCCTAACTTTAGCTTTTTACTTTTAGCGATTGCATTTACGCTTCTAGAGATTATTTTACGGAACAAAACGTGTAAGTATCATAAACGTTTGTTTGCCACGGAGCTTAATTTCTGCAATAATCCAAAACTCTATGGAAAAATCCCATATTGGCTTTTTGTCGAGGGAACCCAGGTGATGCGAACTCCCTGGTTTGCCTACAAAAATATATGTCATCCCTACAGCACTTTATTCTTAGACCCTAGATTTGGAGAAGGAAAAACTCCCCAAAAACGGAAATCCTTAACGGGGGAAAAAATGGAAGAAACAGAGGAGGGATCTCTCTCCCATAGGACGGCCATACATACAATAGATGTCGTGCGTACTGAATGGACCAAAATAGCAAAATTAGAGTATGGAAAAATCACTCACTACTCCCAATATAATGGACACTCAATATTCTACACTATAGTTGGCAGTAAAGTGAGATTTTGGACACTTAAGCATCATTGACATTTGTCTGCTAATGTTTGCCACTATAAAAGAATATTGCATTGTTGGATTAGTAGCAGAACGTCGGACAATACTACTTTTACTTCGCTCCATTGTGGGAATTTTTTGAGTGCACGAGAAAGTGAATAAAATTCAGTATTCAGACACTAGAAATAAAATGGTGGAGAATAAGTATAGAGCGCTATACAGTAAATAATGAGTGATTATGGACACAGCCTTGGGCCTTTTTCACAGCAGACATTTTGACTTGTCACAGGTGTTACTAGTAGCATTAACGATGGCTCCGCTATATTCCTGTGTCCCAGTAAATCCTGACAGTGAGCCGGCACGAACAACAGCAGGGCCCTGAGACTGAAGAAGCTAAATGGTATTCAGCCATCATTAATTTTAGTATTTACACCTGTGCTTTTCCTACTGTGACATGTCAACATGTAACTGCTGTGAAAAAGGCTTACAAAACCTTTCCAAATGTGTCTCTCGTTAACTTAACTGAGCTTGGATTCGAGATGCCTGCCCTCATTTTTTGTGTGTGTGTAAATTAGTGTGTGTGTGCATTAGTGTGTGTGTGTGTGCATTGCCCCGTTGTGTACGTTCAGGGGAGGTTAAGCGTATAGAGATGCACAGCTCCAGCACAGGGAACACCTGGGCCTGCACGGTGCCTCCTGGCTGTGCTGTAAAATGGCAGCGTAATTACGGCCTCACAGATGGTGCTGTTTACCTTCGCTCGGACATCACATGAGCTCAGAGAGGGACACAAAATACAGCTGCCTCCTCCCCCTCCCCCCTCTCTCGGTACAGTCAAAGTTATTGTTCAAAGAGATTTCTGCAACATAAACTACTGTACTGCCAGAAAGTACATTTTGTTCTGTGACAGGTGAGAGACTATTCTAGTGCTGTGCTGTAACACAAAGCAGGAAGATCATGTTTGTATTCATGCAAAACAAAGACAAATCCTTTAAGTCTGCATGTTCATTTTTCATTTTTTTCAACTGCAAAATAAAAAATCCGCACATATCATATTCACGTCACGCCAATACTCTGCAAACACCCAATCAAAGCATATTTTAACACAAAATATTAAGTATTAAGTCGCAATAAAAGGCCTTCCTTCATTTAGCATTTCGTCTCCTGGACTAGAAATCCTTTCTGAGTAATAAACGAGACATTCGAGTTATGAGCCTCTTCACGCCACACACTAAAGATAGAGAACGAGAAGCAGGTGAGGAGGATTTCGCAGCGTGCAGCGTCCAAAAAAAGCTACAGAGAAGTGAGAGACAGACCGTCCCGTGTTGGAGTGTCGGCCTCCAAAGCGACCTTCAGTCTCCTTGTCACAAGCACTCCTCAGAAACTCCATTAACATCAGTGAGCATCAGTGAGGGAGACATCTTGTGGAGAGCACCAACATTAAAGAAAAAGCACTGACAGCAGTGAATATATAAAGACGATGAAGATACAAACAAGGCCCGGCTAACTTAAAAAACATCAAGGTTGGTTGCACAGTGACAGTGTCTCACTCCAGATATGTTTCTGGGCTAACAAACCCCCATTAACAATCTGACAGAGTGACACAGAGTACATTTGTGTTTTCACTGAGAAATCTGACAGGCTACAGTTGTTACAAGACCTCCATTACAACTACATCAGCTGTCTACCACTACCGACATGGGAGCGAGCTGCCAATAGACAAGCTTAACACAATACATAGCGCTCTGTTTGTAGATGTAGGAGCAGCTGACGTTAATGCGCTCACTTTCTCTCTATAATGAAACCAGTATGATTTATGTGGAGTAGTCATTTCTGTTTGTTGTTGTTTATGAAAAGATGTGTCCACCAATACAGTATTCTCATTTTCATTTGTAGTACACTCTAATTTTCTGTACCTGATTTAAGAAAAAGCAGGATGTGCACGCTTTGTCTTTCTCCTGCCCTCTTTAACGGCTCAAAAACATATTTAATGTTGTTTTATCTGCTTGATACTTCATGACTTTACATGATTTAATGAAAATTTCCTGTAAGCATGATTTTGAACTGATGACATATTTAAGACGTCCGCTGCAAAAAAATTACTTCTGTTTCGGGTCTTAGAGACTCCAGCTGTAAAAGGTGGTTAAATACAATATACTATATGTTCTTTATGTGTAACTGGTGTTGACAGTACTACTACCACTTCAAAATCCCCCAAAAAGGTATTAGGATTTCTGTCATGGTAGTTTTAAAACACTAAATACCTTCGGGGTCTAATTGACCCAAACATATCAGGATAACATGTATGTTTCTTTGTTTGTGAATTACGTTTTGGCAAACAAAATGAACGTATATTTGTCTATGTATAGCCAATACATAAACAAAGCATCAACATTAGGGCTGGGCAATATGGCCAAAATCTTCTATCACAATATTTCATATCTCAATAACGATATATATCATGATATAGCGTGTTGTCTATATGAAATAACCACATGGTAAAGCCTATTTTTGTATACTTTTGTGTGAATTAAATACCTGACAAAGAAACTTAAGAACTTGAGTGCAAAAAAAGGGAAATTATAGAGAAAGAAATACATAAATATAGCCTTTATCACGATAGGAACGATACAGAAATTATATACGACGGACCATTTTATGTCGTTTTGACAATATATATCATCATGTTGCCCAGCCCTAATCAAAATGTTAATTTCATGGCATTTTTTTAAACAGCTGATAAAGAAATTCTGTAAAAACAGTTCAAACATTTATATTAATAAATATATATATCAATAAATTGTATATATAAATGAAATATTTCCTTATTTGGAGTGAGAACAATGCTTTATGGTAGGTTGTGTAGGTTGTTGCAAAGACAGGAGTTACCACTCCAATACTGTTCTTCATATTGGGTTTTAATAAGGTCAAAATATATATTTAAAGGGAAAAAAATGTTGATTTACAATTCTTATTATTATTACACATGGTGGTCTGTGGTGGAAATTAAAGCCAATTTCAAAACGTAAGGGTTAAACACCCATGACCTGCTGGTTTGACAGTTGTTATGTGTGCTCCTCTCTCTCCTCCGCAGCTTTACGGGACCAGACAGACGTCCACCATATTGCTTAACGCTTTCATCTTCTGCCTCCTGCTGCAGAGTGCTCCAGCAGAAGCAGAGAAAAATCTGCTGATAATAACAATGTCTACTGTGCACAGCAACACCAGAAGATGATTCGACGTTTGGGCAATAACAAGCTCGTCTGCAGACATCTAAGCCTCTTGTCTGTTTGCTTCCCATCTAAAGCTGGAGGAGACGCCACAGCACATCGGCTGGTCAAGCTGAGTTTATTCATTTGTTGTGCTCTCTGTGTCCGGTTAAGTATGGGCTTCAAATTAAATATTAGGGGTCAAGGAGTGGATTCTGAATGAGTTGCCGGCCATACACATCCTGAGGGAAGTGACAACATGGACGCCTTTATGACTCTTTCCAATGGGTCATTTTTCAGCTACTTAGCTTCAGTGGAGAAAGTGCCTGACAGAATCATTAAGGGAGTCATCAGCACATTAAAGGCTTTTAATGGAGCTGGCTAACTTACTCCCTGTTTTAAGACACGCAGCTTTTTTGTTCGCCGTACTGGCCATTAAGAAAGAGCGTTACGACCAATTTAAACTTGCCGTAACTTTGCTCTTGCAGTGGGACTCTCTGATAATTAAAGCGAATGACAAATCAATTACATAAATGTAGGAATACTCTTTTATTAATCTAAATGGGATTGATTCATTTTGATAAAGTGCATCATAAGAAATGCATTTTGGAAAGCCACTATTTACATAATAGAGCAAATATATCATGATTTAATAAAACTACACATAACCATTTAAAAATATGACACTAACTGCTTAATGTTCAAAATATTTTGGCATATTTTACAATAAACTTTGATAAATTATATATAATAAAAACCTTTCTTTAAAGGTTTTACTTTCAGATAAACTGTAATTAAGTTTTTTTCTTTTTTTAAAAGCTCATGGTCTCTTCTGACTTCCTCAAATGAACCCAGTCTCCGTGGACTAAACATTAAACAGAGAACCCAGCATACACATTAAGGCAGCTGCAGGATTAAGTGTTGTTCTTGTGCTGTAATTATGCTGCTGACCATATTAATCTGTTACTGTGTGTCCACTCAGCATAACTAATGACATTGTTCTGGACAACCTGCATTCTTGTCTTAAGCTTTTTGGAAAACTTAGCAGAGCAAACAGAGCAGGCAGAATCAAAGCGCACGAGACAAACAAAGAGACAAAATCTGTCTTGTATTTAAATGTTGAAAAAATGTGAGCATATCTTTATAAAAAAATGTGCATGGGTCATATTTTTGATGAATATTTTTGCAGAAAAGTCACAGAATAAAAGGTGACACAGAATTAAGATTCCATAATATTTCAGATTAGAGCTGCAATTTTGATAATCGAGTGTTTAAGTCATCTCTCATGCAAAAATGTCAAACACTTGCTGGATCCCGCTCCTAAAATGTGAGAATTTTCTGCTTCTCTCTGTTTTATATCTTTGTAAACAAATGTCTTTGGATATAAGAGGACTGGTTGAACAAAACAAGTCATGTGAATGTGACCATTTTTCACTATTTTCAGACATTTTATAGAGTAAAAGTTGAATGAATTAATTGAAAAAATAACAAGCAATTCAATAATTAAAATCATCGTTAGTTGCAGCCCTATTTAAGATACTATAGCCATCAACACCGTGGGATATGTCCTGTATCATCAGCATTTATCAACAAAAAAAAAAGGCAAAATATCAACAAAATGCAAAAACAACAAAAATCTGCCATCTTCAAAAAACAGAGCATCCTTCACCTGGATTATAAATGTTAAAAAACCTTGAAAAAGTCCCTAGAAAAAGAGGCCTTATTTGCTTTTCCTTGACTTCCCTAGATCCACCCAAAAAAAAAAGAGGCTGCGTTGTCATGGCAACACTGAGTAAAAATAACACAAGCTTATTTTCCACAAGCTGAGAATAAAATGGAACAGGATCAGTTTGGACAAACAAGATCAAAATGGTTGCTAATTCACAGACACAAGAAGCTGCATCCTTCACTGGGATGGAGAGTAACACCGAGGCCGCCGTCGCGTTCCCCCTGGTCATCGGCTCTGCCGTTATCTGACGGCCAGATCCCCTTACTCATGTAAAGAAACCAGCGCTTGTCAGGATAATGATCGTAATAAAGGGAACGCTCACGCCCCACTAATTCCTCCATCCCAGAAGCCACCACAGCTGGTTTGTTTAAATCTTTTAATTCACAGCCAGCTAATTAACATTCAGAGAACAGTATTATAGTACAGGCAGTGCCTCTTAACAACCGCCAACCTCAGGTATTTTACATGTAATTAACAAGCGGGATGAAGAAAAGGCGAGGAGTGAAAATACTCATTTACCTCCCTCCTCATTCCAGCCTCAGAGTGCATATTGTAGCTGCACTCAACATATGGATGGCATGCTGAAGACGTTACTATGCAGCGCTGATGCATTGCTGAGACAACAGACTCGACTTGTATTTAATCAGCTGCACTGGCTGTGTGTGCAGAACACTTTTTAATGCACCGTAACCAGGGTTCGGTTCCTGGATCTGTGATTTCAGCAAAAACAAACAGCATTATGCAAATGCAATTTCAGCTGCTAAGTGAGGGAGATGAGTGATGGAGCGGGATGCCAGCGCTGAACAGACAGACTGACAGAGATAAACAGGGGGAGTGGAGGATGAAGGGGGGGGTCTCAACCATGATATCATATCTGTGCCATATTTTGCACTAACCCCAGTGAGTCAGCACAGCCCACCCAGCGAGGATGTGTGGTCACACCTCGGACTCGGAGGACACTTCCCTCTCAAAATAGCACATTTGTAATGTCATGCAGGCGAGGCTGCTGCTTCCACGGCGCTGACTGACCTGCACGTTTTTATTGCCCGACAACACGGCTGACCTTTGAGCCTCAGCGAGCCTTCGTTGTGGATCACAAGAGAATGTACCCAAAAAAGCAACTCCACTATGGCACGTGCACATGTGAGCCAACCTCTTACATGTGCAACAGAGAAGCAACAAAACTACAAATCCCATCGCGCACTCGAACAACAACCATCCTGCCCTTCATGTCAGCATGGAAGAAGAAAATGCCACAATGGCTTCAATCAGCCCCGACCGAAATGCAGAGTTCATTCTCCACCAGAGGCATTTCTATCTTTAATTAGAGGAGCGAGCAGCTGTCTACAAGCCAAACCTGCTCACAAACACTGATTTCAAACCCAATCTTTCATTTCTGACAGCAAATGACTTCATTTTCCTTCAGGTTCATATATTGTAGACGCAAAATTCAACGATCATATACAAAGGATTCAGTTTTCTTTGGAGACAATTTAGTTCAAAACCAGTCGACATTATAACCGACGTGCCTAACTAAATAAAGGCCTTTAATACAACTTTTCTCTTTGCTCTGCCCGAAGAGCATTTTTATTTATGTGACCCTTTTCTTCCATCTTCAAGAGCATCTTCAGGTTGCCTAGACTTACTATAAGAGACTGACTTAGCACTTCATTCTTCTTTTTGCAGGAGCAAGACTCCTCACCAGCACCAAGAAGAGAGACCATATCCCCCCCGCTACCGGCCTCTCTTCACCGGCTACCAGTGAAGTACACGACTGATTTCACCATTCTTTTATCTGTTTTTAAAGCACTTCTTGGATCGGCACCAGGTTACATCTCTGAACTGCTCACCACCTCCCCGACCCCTCACATCTGGTGACCAATCACTGCTCTCCGTTCCATCCAGTTAAAAACAAAAGGTGATCGAGCATTTCAGTTGTTGGCCCTAAATTGTGGAATAGTTTGCCACTAAATATTAGATATCCCCCCTAAAACAAGTCTAAAGACCCATCTCAGCTATGATTTTATCAACATATTCTGTGCTTTTGATGAATTGATTTATATTCTCTTATATCATTATGTTTATGTTATTACTGGACCATTCGTTTGTTTTATTTGATCTCTTTGTAAAGCACTTTGGTCAATGTTTTTTAATGTACACTATAAATAAATGTGACTTTTTAATTTGGAAGTAATTTTTAAAGAAAACAATGGCAAAAAATCTCCAGTTACAGCTTTTCAAGTGTGATTATTTTTTGGTTTTCTTTGTTTTCTTATGACAGTAAATTGAAAATCAAGGGTTTTGGACTGTTGATTGACCAACACACTTGAAGAAATCAACATGGGCTCTATGAACTAATAAATTGACACTTTTAACATTTGTTAGACGAAACAATTGATCAAGTAAATAGTAGATTACTTGCAGCCTTTGATTTTAAAGTCATGTTTCTAACCCCTCAACCCTCACAGAAGCACTGCTGGACCAGACATTACAAATGTATGCTGTGCAGCCAAATCAGCTCAAATCCCCAGATTATTTAGAATTATTGTAGACATCCCAAAGTTTTGATAGAAGATACCAAATATTTCAGGCTCAATTTTGAGGAAAATGCAGAGTTCAATGTTAATGGGTTTTTTTGGCAAGTGGGTCAAAAGTAAATTTTTACTCGCCCTTACAAATTGTTCTATTTATTAGCGGATATCAAATAACAACAAGGACTAAAGTTAATTGTTATGTTTAATCTTTATTTAAGTAAATTAATCTGGAGTTTTGCCCCCATCCTCTATCGCCACCCAACTAAACTGTGGTTTCCAGGATAATTGTAATGCTCGCTTGCGCTTCAGTTCATAAATGCTGTCTTTACCCGCCGCCATTTTCTCTCTAGTGCCCGATCGGTACTGTGCATGAGCAACTCAACAGAGATGAGAAGGAAGCGAGATGGCTCACTCTTTAGCTACTTCGTCGGCTTCATCGTCAGCTCCAGAAAAAAACAATGTGTTTAATTCTTTTTTTACCACTTGCCCGGGGGCCAGTGAGTTGCTAGATTTACTTGCGTTCTTCTAGCCCCGGCCAAGCGGGCAATCTTTACTGTTGAACTCTGAAATGTATTTACAATGATGCACAAGAGATCTAGTGTATCCATTAGATGATTGAACGTCATAAGGAACTGGAACATGCCGCTCAAGAATCAATATGTGATCGAGTCAGTCGCTGGAATGAAATGGTTTTTCCAACCTTAAAGCCACTTAAGTAGAAAAAGGGAAACTGTATGTTGAGGGGTTAATAAAGCGCTGGCTGCAGCTCTCTTGTGTTGACATAGGGTCTGTTGTAACTTTTCCTCGGCCTCCACCGGGATGTAGATCATTAGAGGAGACGGTGAAACTGATCACAGTGACCTTCACCTCTCTCCCACCCTGTTCTTCATCCTCGCCTCCCCGTGTTGTTTTCCCTCTCAGCACTTTAATCTTAAAAGCGGCTGCTCCTGATGAGGAAGATCAAAGCAGCCGGCGCCGAGCACAGGTCACCAACTCCATCCTCGTGATCACGGTTGCACGGTGATATTATTGATTTCTCTGAGATCAATCTCGTCAGCTGCTGTTACCCTCTATTCTACCAAAGAGAGCTTGACGTGAAGAAAAGGAGGAGGAGGAGGAGAATCCTGTTATGTAAGTCGTAGGATTTTTCACAAGGTGACAACAACGTGTGGAACACAAGTCTCGGATGTTTTTTTATTTTAACTTCTCGTCTAAATTTGTCCGCCATGTCAGAGGGACGCCTGTGCAGATCTGGCAGGGAGAGGTTTTCTGAGAAATGAGCGAGATGAACGCTCTCTCATAGCCACGGGGAGTTGCATGACGTCAGCCGCCATTCACTGTTTGTGCACAGTTTTGTGTTTTGTTACACACTCGGATACACGGATGTATGAAGCAGTGTTTTTTTCCAGATGAATGCTCGCATAGATGCCTAGTTCTTAAGTAAGATAACCCTTTGGAGCAAGGCAGAGGTGGATTACATGGCTGCTGAGCCCAGAGTCACAGCCAGGGATCCAGTCAAAGTGGTGGGAGGAGAGGGAGGGAGTGGAAGAAAGAGGGAGGCCAAAGCGAAGTGAGGGGTTTCTATTTCAAATCTCCCCGGACCCCCAAGGCACTTCCGTTCTGGCTGCATCCTCCACCAAAATAAATCATCTCCATCAAAGGAAAAAGCTCTGACCATACTCATCCAAAGCAATCTCACACACACTGCTGTATTAAATGTGCTAAAAACTCATTCAGCTTCAAATGACCACACACACATTTTGACAGGCTGCCAAATCAAACTTAAAAATGGTTCAATTAATAATAGAAAACACATCTCCCCTCCATTCCTAACTGGCAAACTTGTTTTTCATGCTCTTATATAACGTCTCTATTATGTTGGGTCCATGGAGATGCTGCTTTGTAAATGATCTTTTCTCTGAATTCTCTTGCAAAGATTAATATTTTTCTCTCATTGCATGAAAAATCCCATGAGCGAAAAACCAGTTATTCCACACTAAGAAATAGAGTATATTTAATGCAGCAGAGCTCCACTGAATTGTCAGTTTCCTGTGGGGTTGCGGTCTGTCTGTCTGTCTGTCTGTCTGTCACACGGATCAATAGGTGGTGCTCTTGCATGGGCTGCTGAACTTTTCCCCCTGTCCTCTCTCTCCAAGTGGCACAAGACACTCATCCTTGTGCACCAAAAGCTTTTTTTTGTTGTTGTTGTTGTTGCAAATGCTGTTTGACCAGACATTTATTATTAACAAATTTGCTTACGTCATCTGACAAGTAAGGGGGGAAGATGATCCAAGATCTTTCTTGTATGACTGTAGAATGTTTCTTTGTTTTGACCTGCCAAGGGACTATTAATTATCTTAAAGCTATAATCTGGTACACGGTGCATCAAATGGTGACATTTATGTTTTAAACTGTACATGGTCTCTTTCAAATTAATAAAAAAATAATAATAAAAAAGATCATTTACGTAGAAGGTGATGATGTGATTGGTCCTTAAAGACACCAAATGGTGCCAAATTTGGAGAAGAAGGTGGGTGTTTTTTTATTCATTTTGTAGGTAAGTTTGGAGAGGAGAGAGGATGGAGAGGAGGAGAGGAGGGGGGTGTCAACAAAATTACACCACCGAGGCTTGACAACGTGAAGCAGTCAGGAGCACACACACACACACACACACACACACACACATGCATGCACGCACACACGCGTGCAGCTCCTCTCCACGCGCGCGCAGCCGGAGCCGTGCGTCCGAGTGCGCCAGTGAGTGTGTGTTTTGAATTCAAATGCAGCAGCAACACACCATAGAGCTGCAAAATGCGGAGAGACTGAGAGGAGAGAAGAGGAGGATGGCGATGATGATGATGATGTGTTTGGGAAATGGAAGCCTTCACATTTTTTTTTTTTTTTTTTTTTTTAACCGAATAAAAAAAAATCACAAATTCACAAGAAAGATGCTCTCAGCCCTGCATGGCTCACATTATCCCAGCTCCTTTCACACATATATAATGACACACAACACACTGACCCGTGATAAGTATAACCCACTTCAGGGGTATTCCAACCGTGCCATCAGGGCAACATTAAAGCAAAGGGGTAATAATGATGAAGATGCACCTACCATGTTGACTTCAGACACCATGTCTATGCTGGCTATGTCTATATTCATCCCCACAGCCACAGGCGCACCTGTGAAAAAGGAAAAAAGAGGCGTTAATAAAAAAAAAAAGATAGATGAATAATTCTCCCATCATGTAAATTTAACAAATTCGTGACGCGCACTCAGGTTCCTCTGCTCTCCTCCACCTACAGGAGACTTGAGCATCATCATCAGCCTGAGCGAAGGAAAAAAAAAATCATGTTTAACACGCAGATGAGCTTAAATCACATCTTTTTAGTGGTTATAATCAAATAATTGATGAGATGTATCGATCACGTTAAAAAAGCCTCCCCTCCCCATCAAATGAAATATGCACACATCATTTCTCATATAGCCTATAATTGGCTAAGGCCTATTTGGCTGTGAAGAGGATGATGATTATGTAAATTAAAAGCAGATTTTGCGATTCATTAAACATGTATCTCACGTCTGGAGGGCGTGAAAACATGACATGTCCTTTTTTAATTTTTTCGTTTTCGTTACCTCCGAAATCTGGCCTCAACCGAATGTCGTATCCTTTCATCAGTCTGTCCACTGTTTCTTTTACCAGAGGCATATTGCTCGGATCTTTGAGATCCTTGGAGCTGCGGGAGGAAAAAAGGTGGTGTAATAATGCAAAAACAGCTTATTAATATCACACCAGGCTTCAACAGAGAGAGGCTGCATGATAATGCAAAGACAGGAGCATCGAGGAATAGAAAACGAGATTACCTTTGAGTGCAGACAAAAGTCACTAGTAAAGAAAAAGTAAAAATCCCAAAGTGGTTTTTCCTGATCCTCCCCATCGCAACAGCTTTTGAGGCGGTTTCGGGATGCGAATGAGGAGCGCGCACATCCAACTTCCTCCAGACAGTGCAGAGGAGCCAATGAGAGGCGCATGCGCGCAGCCAGCCCAAGATCAAAGAGTGGAGACTGATGATGGTGGATGAGCAGTTTCCATTGCAGAGAAAAATATTAAAGGGACAAGTGGTTGTGCGTAATGAAGAAGCGAGCATTTATGTCAGGAGTGAAATGAACAACAGCAGTGTTTATTTCAGGCTTGTTTTTATTCTCATGTTTATTACACGGCAGATGGGTTTGTCTACTGACAAGGTCAAACAATGGGATGCACTGAGGGGTTAAAGTGGTCAACTTAAGAGCAAGTTTTTTGTTACTGGACATGTTTAGAGGCTAAAAAAGAGAATAACGCTCCAACTGTGCAGGTAGACACTTCATATGCAAAACATCTGCGCCCAACAATCGTGCAGCATCCGTACAAAAATAGAAAATTAATGTCATCAACACCCATGGGTATTATATCCTACTCTTCTTCCCTGCAATGTTTCCAGAGGAACCTGCAGTAGATGTGAAAATGCAGAGGGAGCACCAGAGCGCCAGAGCAGAAAAGGTGGGATGGAAAACACAATCCCACAATTCATTTTCTCAGGTTTGAGTACATTTTTGAAGCCGCGGGGAGGGACGCGAGCCTCCTCTAAATTGCCTTTGATCTTGTTGTAGTGGGAGCTGTGCTTCTGTAGAGGGCAGGCTTCTGAAAGCATTGGTTCACTGTTGCATCACCACCAGTTACAGCCATCATAGATTATATCATGCACTTCTTTTTGATGTGTTTCTCTCGGCTCGTGTGTGTGTCTGAGCGTCATGCGTGCTGTATGTGTGTGTGTGGCGTCTGTCTCGGTCCGGGGGCCCCCGAGAAGTTGTTGTGTGTACGTGGCGGGGCTTTAAAGTGATTGAGGCCCGTGAAGGGCAGCTCTTCAGCTACTGATCAGAACACAAGTGGGCAGTGGTCACAGCCTGTGAAATGAATAGATGTGCGGCAGGAGAATAAATGAGTTTCTGATTCATTTCCTCTGTCAGATGAGAGCAGAGTGACTGCTGAGAGCTTGTTCACACAGAGAGAGAGAGAAGAGGGAGAGGAGGGTGAGGTGAGGCTGATGCTGAAGGTCTCTCCGGCTGCACGTGCCCTTTTCCAGGTCCTCTCAGTTTTTAAAAACCGCGTCCCTGCAAAACCAGAATACAGCAGATCACAAAATGTGAGAGGAGCACACAGAAACATCTCTCATTCCCACATTTCAGCGACGCTCTATCTGCAGTACGCTGCACACACCAAACTGTTACTGTGCTCCCTGTCCTCTCGGTGCCTTCTTCAAAAGTACCGAGCGAGGGACGTGGCAAAAATATGTAAAGGGAATAGATGTGATGCAGCTGTTCTCATGCTCTCCATCTTGTCTCTCTCATTATTCTGCAGAACGTTCTAAACAAAACAACCATAAAAATTATCTGACAGGAACATGAGAGGCATGATGAGCAGATTTGCACTCCCCAGTGTTGCATAACACATCTCTCTCTCTCTCTCTCTCTCTCTACACCATCTCCCTCTCTCTTCCTCTCAGTCTTTTTGCACTGTATCTCTCTCTTTCTTTCTTGGACATGGAGCTTTGTGTTCTATAAGTGGCTCACTTATAAGCGGGAAAGTGAATAGTGGCTTTTTCATGTGCTTAATGTACAAAGTAAGCTCTGGTTTATTTTGCCTTTAAGACCTGCTCCCCATGGAGAAACAGTGTTGTCATTAAAACAGCTGGGGCTTTGCCGGACCTCAGGTAAACCTTTAAAAAAAGAGGAGAGCACTTTGTTGCATATTTTTCTTCTCAAATTAACTGAACGCCCAGTCCTTTTTGTATTGTAAAGCTATGATGATAAAAGCCACAGCGCTGGCGTCAATGCAGCAACAACGCCACCTAACATCATTCTCCTCGTTTTTTTCTCCCCCCTTACAACTCCCAGGGCTGTTTCAGCATTAGAAATTATTGATGTCTTTACTGCCTAGATAAAAGTCTTTGACAAAAACTGTGGGTAGTTATTGTTCTACTGGAGCTATCATAATTAGAGCAGAGTGAGACAGGTTTGTAGCTCTTTGAGATACAAAGTAAGTATGCATAAATATCCTTCGTAAAATGTCTGATTTTTTATCTCCCTTTCTTAAATAATTTGTACAACAATGCTGGATACTTTTGAGTATGTCTCTGCTATTTTTACTATTTTGCATGAAAAGCTTTCTGGATCTGCCGCCATGTCACACAAGACTCAAAAAGTTAAACTAAAAGGGAAGCTTTTTTGTAAGATGTTATCACGGGTAAAAACACTAGTAGTGTGTATGTTCATGTCAGTGGTTCCAAATGGTGGGCCAAAACATGCATCTTAAGGTTTGCAAAAAAAACTAGTTTCTGTTTCTCAAAATTATGGGTCTTTAGGCTTTTCTCAAATGTTACCTTTTCTGTGAAATACCAGACAATTTTCCCTCCTCAATTCTCCAAGTATTATTCAGACTCTTTTCACCTGTTATATGAGGTTGCAGGTAGATATTGCTTTGTGTTAGGGGGTCTCAAGCCAAAATGGTTGGGACTAACTTCTTGCAAACTCCACTTTCTACAGCGGGATAACAATTAAAGAATAAGGCTGATGATATTCTATGTTTTACAAGTCCAAGTAATATTGTAAAACAGCTGGGGACTGTAGTTTGTAGCAAACATCACTCTAACACGTTTAAACTGTGCATTTGTTGGTGACTATATTTTCAGGTGTGGATTAATACACATTTGGTGCTCAAGTGAGTATGTATGGAACCAGGACAGTGTACGATATGTGTCAAAATAAAATAAAGAGTGTCCATTTTAATTAAAATAAAGGAACATGTCACCCAGTGTAACACATTGATGTGTTTTGAAGTTCCTGGAGCTCTAAGCTCTAGCAGGCATTGGCTAAACAGACAATCCTTGTTAGTACAATCAATTCATTGTTGGATTTTGGATTTGTTGATAATAAGAAAATACAGCATATCATCAGACCCTTGTAGCAGTACCAAGATAGATGTGATTGTATCTGTAATTGAATGTGATTAACGTACTTGGTCCTCTCCATGGTGTTTTTGGACAGGTAGATGTACCAGTAGAATAGGTTGAAGAGGCCAAAGGCAATGGGGAAGAGCATGCGGGCGTACGAGTCAATGGGGCTGGTGCCGGCCAGCTGCGGGATTTGAGGATGAGCTGAACCCTGCTGGAGGAAAATCGGCACCGGCGAAGCCTCACTAACCACTGAGTGGTTTCTCCTCTTCAGGCCTTCCCGAAGGTTGCTGTCCGACTGGTGGGAGGGGGTGAGGTGATTGGGAGGAAAAGCAGGAGGAGATGAGATGGAGTTAATGTGGGTTTTCTGCTCAGTGAGACAAAAAGGGTAGCTAGTGTAAAACAAAAAACTGGGAATTTCTAGCTAGCAAGTATATGTATGGTGATTTTAACATGCTGGAGTCATGTATATATAAGGCTGGAAGTGATGCTGGTTCCCACAAGAGCTTTCTCTCAATGGTATGCCAACATCCCTATAGAAGGCAGCAGGTAGTTTGCTGGATGCCCATAGGATGGTTAGGAGATTATACAGGGAGGAGTGCTGGAGTTGTTCTCTGTTCTCACACTGAGGCTATTTTTAAAGCATCTAACCATGAGCCCTACACGTGAGACAGATCCCAGGAGGCCACTGTGGTGGCTTACTGTATTAGCATAAAGCATATAGCTCCAGATGAGAGCAATACAACAGCACGTATTACTATTTAATGTGTGGTGTGCCCTGAATGAGGAGAATGGAAGAGGCAGGGTGACTACTTGGAAATGCATAGAAAAAGACCTCCTATCGGTGGCATGATTTCTTTCTCTCCACATCTGAGTCTGGAGCTGCCGGCTTCCTGTTCATTATCAACATCACTGCATCATCACACTCTGCTACAGGGAGGAGACTCTGTACCTCCACTCACCATTATTAGCTATGTAAATGCATTTGAGATGCCACGTGATGTGAATCACACCCCTCCTTCAAGGGATAGCATGAGCTGATGTTGCTGAGCAGGTTGCTTTTATACCAAGATTAGGAACAAAACCTACTATAATCAGTTCTTATGGTAGAAAATCTGGCTGTAAAGATGTATATTTATAAACTTCTTATCACTGCAGACAATCAGGTTCTAATGGAAAAACATGTGTGTTGTACAGATGAGATCAATTTCTAACATTAACATTAATGTGCAAAGGCTGTGAACATTGTAGCACTGGATTGTGGAGTTAGACCGTTAAACTGTTTTAACGGTCTAACTCCACAGAGGACGACGAGTCAGCGTGATGGCGTTTAGTAGTCTAATTTAGCCACTTGTTAGCAACCGCCTTTTTTAAAGGGACTGTTTGTAACTTCTTACGCGTATAAATCACCCGGGTCGGTGTCCCATGCGCGCTCGCATATGCACGCTCGCATGTTGCTACGCTGTTCAGACTCAGACTTCAACACAAACTACACGGAAGCACCAAAACCGCAAAGTTGTATCTAGTGAAGCCCGTCTTGCAAAACAGTGTTGGCCGCGGTCGGAGTACGCGGGAGAGACCGTAGCTTTGGTCTCCATGGCCGGAGTCTCTGCTGTACTCTGCTCCTCTGCCTGCCTGCCTGCTTGCCTTCACTCAGCTCGCTCCACCTCACATGCATGCGCGCACACTACACACTGCAAAAGACTTCGTAGCTCTGAGAATATCTAGTTTATGTACAGTGGACGTTTGTGCAGAAGTAACTGCTGCAGCTCCTCCAGACCAACAGAGGTTTTCCGTGTCTTGTGAAGTGACGGGGCTCCGCAGCGAGAAACGTTATCGTCTCCGACCGGGTGAGAGCGAGCACAAGCGCGAGCCCAACACTGACTTTCGTTGACTTAACGGCCACAGGTGTCGCTGGTAACAAGCATTTCTGATTTTTACCAACAGTCCTTTTAAACATTTTGTTAAGCAAGATAATCTTCACAAATGAATGCCACTTTTATGATTTTTGAAGTGTGAACGCAATCGACAGAAGTAAAAAAGCTAACGTTAGGCTATAAACGAACTACATCACAATCACATGAGCGTGAGTATACACAACGAGGCTGCAAAAGGAGGACGACGAGTCAGCGTGATGACGTTTAGTAGTCTCATTTAGCCACTTGTTAGCAACCGCCTTTTTTAAGAAAAATAAGGGCTTCAAAATTCAGGAGTGGCATATTTACCGACGTATTTTATACTGCTAAAATGCTAACTAATTTCTGGGTTTTAGGACTCATTCCTGTAGCACTCTATGGGCGCCCAAAACAAAGCCAAAAACAGCTGTTTTTAGACGGACTTATTACCTATGGTGACATGTAAATGAAATTAAATAAGTTTTACAGTTAGCCTACATGAGAACATTTCAAATGGTACCCAAATGTAACCAAATGGCCAATGCCAAATAAACATGTCTCTCCTAAAACCTCTCCAACTTTGCTCTGCCTCACTTTATTAGGATCAATCTGTGTACAGACAATGTTCAGATGTCTGTGATATGGTTTGCTGGAGGTTTTGGGCTGCAACTACATAATTCCAAAGGAATAATCACTCAAAAAATGTACAGTTTTGTTAGGCGGAAAAATTAAATCTTTCATTTATGTTGTGTTCCATCTGCGTTTACATACCCAGAAACATATACTGTATACTGATGCTTATACCTCTGCAGAAATCTCACAATTGTTGCCTCTGTTATGTATCAATATTATTCAAATAGACCTTGTAGTTGCAGAGATACACTGTATTCATTTATGTCATTTTTGAGCCAGAGGCCTAGGGTTCAAGAGCCCTATTAAAACCTATTTGACCTATGTAAAGTCAGCATCTCACCGAAGCGTTGTCATCATCGCTGCCGGTAGCCAACACCTCAAGCTTGTCTTGTCTAGCTTTTTGCCTCTTCAGACGGTTGACCTGGATGGTGGCCAAGTAGTTTACTGCTGCAAACTCGACGAGAGCCGACGCCACAAAGGCAAAACACACAGCAATGAACCAATCCATGGCGGTGGCGTAGGCTACTTTGGGAAGTGACTCACGGGCGCTGATGCTCAAGGTGGTCATGGTCAGCACTGTGGTGATGCCTGGAGGAAGACAAGCATTTATGAAACACATAGTATTACGATATCAAACATGATTAGCACACATTATTGTGGGAAGAGGAGCCTACCAGCAACTGTGCGTGCAGGAACAGACTCTTTGTTGATCCAAAAAGAGACTTGAGACAGCACAACGACCATTATGAGAGGGATGTAAGTCTGTATGAGGTAGTAGCCCAGCTTCCTCACGATGCGGAAATGGACCACCATCACAGAGTAGTGACCTGAAAGATAAACAGCACGTGTGAGGAGAGCAACCCCGAGGGACAGAGCAGGGCAGCGCAGAACGGATGCCCTTGCCTGCCCTTGAAAACCGAAAAGCTGCTGAGAGAAACATATAGATTTATGGCTGCAATAGTCCGCTAACTGTAAGACAGCATGTGAGAGACGAGAGGAAGGAAGAGAGGATGGACAAAAAGGAGGAGGGAGCACAGCAGACATTTGGAAATGGGATAAAGTCAGGAGGAAGGAGCGAGTGAGGAGGGGGCAGGGGGAGAGCAGGCCAGTGTCACTATGCGTAACACTGCCCTGCTCTGTCTAAACACATGCACGCAGACCAAAAACACGCTGCACACACACACACACACATACAGAGGTTTCCTCTCTCTCTCTCTGTTTTCTAAATGGGTATCATCTCCACGTTTTGGAGCCTGCCTCATCCTTTTCCTCTCTATTCCAGGAATCTGCTGGGTTCACAGCAGGGGAGCACTTCTCCTTCTTCTGGTGAAAAGAGAAAATGCACACACACACACACACACACACACACACACACACTACTCCATCCGTCCTCCTCTCTGTCAGTGCATTCACTGGGCTTTAAACCCCATAGTTCTTTTTAAAGGCACACCGTACGCATTGGGCCTGACCACTTAAGCATCTTACACTAGATGGCTGCTCAAGGAAGTCTTTGCTTTTATATAGGCTCTACTGTTTAGGCTCTATATATATCTATATTATATAGGCTCTAGCGTTTGGAGAAGCTCATCTGACCTCTTTCTACTCTCAGATTCATCAGCTCATTTAAAAATTAAACTTCTAAGTACGACTGCAACAGTGTCCTTATAAGAAGAGCAATGCGATAGCTGACAGTGAGCGTTACCTGTGTTTGATTTGAATATCTCACTGGACAAACTCTGTCCCACCAGGTCGTACTGCAGAAGACTCATGGACTCAGCGGGACACTCGACAGACGCTACTGGTCCCTTCCTCCAAGTGAAAAGGATTTCACTGCTCGTGTAGGCATCTAAAAATGCAAAGGCAATCAGGGATAACTTTAGACACATTTATGAATCTGGTCATTATTATTCCTTTTGCTTACGAACACATCTGTTGTACTTACAGCTTCCAAACCTGAGAGGACAGGCGTGGCCGTCCATGGGGAAGTCCTGCAGCCTCATTGGACACTCTGCAGAGATTGTCAGTCTAACAGCAAAAGAGCACACAGACATCTTTTCCTATAAACATTGAGTCCACAAAAGATCTCATCAACAAAACAATAAGTGTACAGCGGAGGATCACCTCATGGTGTAGAGGACAGTCCCGTTCTGCATGATGCGGAAGAGTTTGTTAGGTGTGGTCGTGTTATGAGAAATGGACTTCTTGGAGTTTCGGAAAAAAGTGTCTGGCGTCCAGATCTTGTCCACCATGCGATTGTTCAGCCGCAGGATTTCAGGGGGGCCCTCGAATTTCAGCCGCTCATCAACCCACATCTGACGGAAGAACATGTCCATGGTGTATTCCTGATGCATGAACACAACACGTTAGTGGGTGCAAAACAAAGCACCCTAAGCTTTAAACTTTAATCTTTGTCCCTGACATTCATCAGTATGCATAACACTGAGAGCCATTTCAACTTGCAATGGAAGGTGTGGAGAGATGATGAGGCAATGATGGATGCCACTCATCCCAGATAATCATTAATCAATCCATTCAGCCATTCCCTCTGTCTGACATGTTGTCATATTGATTTAGAGGCCATCAATAATGGAGTTATAGGGCTGGTCAAACAGATTAAAGCTCATTAGATGGTCTCATGGCAGATTGCCCATAAGGCAGGAATTCAGTGGTCACTGAAGCGCTGTTATCTCCCACAGACAGCACATATACATCTCATTACAGCAGTAGTATCTTACCATCTCAACATCTGACACAGGTCCAAAGCTGGTGACAAAGATGTCTGTTTTCACCTCCGTAACACCACCTGCAACAGTAAAGTACAGTGCACACAATAATACAAGATGCACAATATAGCACAATCTACTTCATTTATCACTAAGTCTTCAGACTTTAGGATTTAAAGTCTGAATTACCTCCAGATCCAGGTCGCAGTCTGTTGTCATAACCGTCCAAAAGTCGGTCCAAAATGAGAGTGATGTTGTCCGAGATAATCTTCTCAGTACTACCAAGACTGCAGGAGAAAAAAAAAAGGTTAAACTTACAGACTCATTGTACTCGGCCCCATGTTCTAACAGAGACGAAAGACTTACCTTATCCAGCAGATAAAAGTAACTACAGTTAATGTCAGGACGGCCATCCTGGGCAGCATTTAGCACCAAATTTGCAGTCAATTCTCAGAGAAACTCATACTTAATAAAGTGGTGTATGAGAAGAGTAAAAATAAATAAATAAACAGAGCTAGAGTCCTTACTGGTGTTGTTAAAGTGACTGGTAAGTATGCATAAGCACACCGGAGGCACTAAGTCAAGAACAGTAATCTAATTAACAGATTAGTAGATCCACTCCATTTTTAGACAAACTATTGGTTTCCTTTAAAGCCAAAGTAAAATAATTAAAACAAAAATAAACACTTAAAGTCAATGCAATGCATCAATTTCATTTTTCATTTAATTTAAAAATGTATTTTCGAACATGTAGAATACAAAAAAATGAAATAACAAAATAAAGAAAAAGAATGATCATACCAGCAAGTGGACAGTCAGAAACAAGTAGTATTTGCATACAATGAAAAGCATAAGAAAAATAAATTGTCAAACACCTGGTGCCTTGATTTACATATTCGAAAAGGAGTGAGAAGAAGTATAAACTTATTTAATCCCCCCCTTCTCCATAAGTTAATTATTAATTATTAACCAGCTTCCTTAATGAGCCATACATACACTCTAATTAATTATTATTATTATTATAATTATTCATTATTTCCACTACTTTAATGACAAAGATTAAGATATACTTTTATTTTCCCCGTGGGGAAATTTTTCCTGGGCTCCGTTCAACTACAGTTACAAACGCTAAATTAAAACAGCATCAACAACAATAATAAACAATTCCACACAAGACAGGGAAACAGTTCCACAGAAACAGATGTTTCAACACATACACAGTCCACGTACACAATGGCACATACTATCACACACACCATGGCAGGTATTGCACCCAGGTAGTGCACTGCACCGTCTACCGTCTTGCCCATATTGCACAGACAATAGCTCAATATTACACAGATGCTGCTGCTCCCCAAGTGCTCCACAGACAGACTCAGGGAATCCTTTGTCCCCCGAGCCATCAAACTGTACAACACCTCTCTAGGGAGGAGGGGGACAAAGGAATATGCACACAGTGCACTTTAGACTAAACTACTGGAGTTACCCTGCACTATATTCATTTTTAACAGTCTCTTCTGCACTTTTTTAATAGTCGTGTATCACAGCTGTTACCCTGCCCTATATTCAGTTTTAACAGTTTTCTTCATCTCCTTGTATTTTTATATCTGGTATATTTTTTTGTACTACTAACTTTTTTACTGCCTTTTTACTAACATGTTTTTGCACTATGGAACTGTGATGCTGGAAACTTGAATTTCCCTCAGGATCAATAAAGTTACTATCTATCTATCTATCTATCTATATTGCACTGTCCCTATTTAACTAATTCCTAAACTAATTCCCTAATGTTCCAAAGCATTGACAAAAGTGTGCCATGTATCTCATAAGACTAGTTGTTCTTGCTGTAGCTCGTGTCAGACAGCAGGGGGCGCAGTGTTGCTCACAACCGGACGTGACATCAACACTGAGAGAAGAAGAAGTTTCTAGAGAGTGAGGAGCAACAAAACATGAGGAAGACAGAACATAACTATCAAATACTGGAGTTAATTCAACTTGAGATGCTCCTGACAACAGGCCCGTAAAGCAGCAGTGAAGTAAAGAGTGGTTGAGATTAACAGACTGGTAGTATAACTCCTCTGTTATCCAGAGATACAGTAGTTAGTGAGTTAGTTACCTGAGCTGTCAGCTGGTGTGTGGCTGCAGCATGTCGGTGCACTTCGAGGAGAAGAGCGGTGTGGTCCCCTGTCAGACCCCCTGGGGCTCCTGGTACCAGACCATGGAGGAGGTCTTCATCGAGGTCAATGTGCCTCAGGGGACGTCTGGGAAAGAGGTGAAGTGTCGTTTGGGATCCAGAGACATCGAGCTGCATGTCAGAGGGGAGGACATCTTCAAGGTAAAACTACCAGTCAAGAGACAGGAGGATGAATGAAGATGATGTGGAGAGTCTTTTCTCTTTTGCAGTTTTTGAGATCTATGCAATTATATACTTGCAATGTGGGTGTAAGACAGGGACGTAACATAAAACCAGATAGATAGTAACTTTATTGATCCTGAGGGAAATTCAAGTTTCCAGCATCACAGCTCCATAGTGCAAAAACATGTTAGTAAAAAAGTTAGTAGTGCAAAGTACAAAAAAATATACCAGATATAAAAATACAAGGAGATGAAGAAAACTGTTAAAAGTGAATATAGTGCAGAGTAACAGCTGTGATACACGACTATTAAAAAGTGAATATAGTGCAGAAGAGACTGTTAAAAATGAGTATAGTGCAGGGAAACTCCAGTAGCTTAGTCTATGAAAGTGCACTGTGTGCATTACTATCTGTAGAAATCAAATATAAAATCAAAATAGATGTATTTTTGTAAAATAAAGTTATTTATTGCATGGAACTTAAAGGTCCCACATTATGCTCATTTTCAGGTTCATACTTGTATTTTGTATGTCTACTAGAACATGTTTACATGCTGTAATGTTAAAAAAAACAACTTTATTTTCCTCATACTGTCAGTCTGAATATGCCTGTATTTACCCTCTTGTCTGAAACGCTCCGATTTAGCGCATTTTGAAGGAATTGCAACGGAATTGCAACAGAATTGTGTTGCTAGGCAACAGCTTGGGTCCATGTGTACTTCCTGTCAGCTGATGACATTCACATACACTGTAACCAGGAATAAACTGGGACACATTTAGAGTTTTTACGTTTAAAACTGTGTAAAGGGTCTAAATATTGTATATTCGTGACATCATAAATGGGCAGAAATCCTGACAGTTTGTTTCAAATGCAGAGTTTCTGAATACGGGCTGTATGTATTTCCCTGTGGATTGAGTGTTTCTATACTTTCACAGTATTTATATAGCACTTTAGTCTGCTTTATAATAATAAAAAAAACATGAAAATCTCCCTTTTTATAATATGGGACCTTTAAATTTACAAATGACACAAAAACAAAAGAGGATACCTACAAAAGGATAAGGGCCTGTGTGTTATGCTCAAATGAAATAAATAAATAAATAAATAAAACAACAAGAGGACACCTAAACCAGAGCTTTTGCAAATACAGACTAACTGACAAAAGAGAAGTAAATATAAATAAAATCTCTAATAACATTCACAACAGCACCCCTGCTCCGAGTGTCTCTATCCAACAGATTATCTATTACTATGTGTACTTTCATTAAACAAAACTATATCTAGGAAAAGATGAACTTTATTAATCCCCAAAGGGGAGACTGGTTTGCCACCATAAACAAAGACATACGCAATACATCCACAAAGACATGGACACAATATACACAATACGTCATTTACAGTGAACACCCTGCCTGGTGTTATCTATTGTGTAGATCCTACACAATAGATAACACCAGGCAGGGTCATTGAAGGAAAGTACATAGTTACATTGCGACAACAGTAGGATCAGGGTCAGTCAAAGCCAAGTACACAATCAATAAGTTAGATCAAAAACAAAAAGTGCAAATGTGCAACCACTGGCATACCAGTCCCTAGTTTTAACACACAACTAAAGTCTGCAGCCCCTAGTGTTAGTAACCAGTGATCCGTGGTCAGTGGACAGAAGACTGAATTGGCTACAACCCTCTCTCCTCAGCATAGTGAACATCTATCAAGCACAATCAAATGGAGAGGCACGGTGGCGTGCTGTTCTCACTAAATCACAGCCGGCTCGTCTGACGAGCTGGCCGAGTTATATAACTTATCCCGTATTGATGAGCTGGACCGGGTGGCTCCCCAATCAGGATCATCGGGATGCCAGTCAAGAAGTGGATTGGGCATCTGGGACCAAACATCCTACTGGGCATACATACAAAACACTGACCTGTTGGTTTTGACATGTCAATGGTAGAAGAAGTTCAACAATACCACAGTTTAAAAGTAAAAATCATGCATTCAAAATACTACTTTGGTAAAAATATTACCAGAATATGGTCCATTCTGCTTATCATATAATTGGATTATAATGTTTGGTTCATAATCAGAATGTGTACATCACTTTTCTGCTGCAGCTGGTAAAGGTGGGGCTCATTTTAACTACTTTACACACTGATGGGTATCTTGTGAATTTCCCCCCTTGTGATTAATAAAGTCTTATCTAAACCAATAAAAAAAACAATCTATTTGTTGATTATATTTTGTATTATTAATCTGAATCTGCAAAGTAACTAATACGTCAACCAAAAGGGATACACTACATTATCAGATGTAGTAAAATGTACAGTATTTGAATCTGAAAATAAAAATAAAGCACAAGAGCAGAACATTTTTACTAAAGTACAGTACTTGAGTAAATGTACTACTGGGAAAAGCACAGATGTAATCAATAACATTTATGTTTGTTCCATTTCAAGCTGGATAAATGTAGGAATTTCAATGACCTTTCTTTATCTCAGCCTACTCGGTGTCCTTGACCACATTAACAATGTGGTGAAAAACTCCCTATTACTTAAAAACAAAATCATCATTAATGGAAGAGAGAAGAAAAAAAAGGTGATGCTCAAAGTCTGACTTGAGTTCAGCCCAACTCATGATGGTACATCTTATTTTGTGACCTGTACTGAAATCATATACACATGACTGCTAAGTGACCACATATGTGAACCTCACAATCTCTTCTTTTTACACTCCGTCAGGGAAAGTTGTTTGACACAACCATGTCTGACGAGGCTACGTGGACACTAGGTAGGTTTCATGCCTCTAAATAACACACTCATTAACTTTAATGTACAAAAGCCATCATGTCTCACACTCCTTTGCCTCTTTTTCTATGCTCAGAGGACAAGTGTCTCATCCGGATCATTCTGATGAAGACCAACAGAGAGGCGGGGAACTGCTGGTCCTCCCTGCTGGAGGGGGAGTACTGTGCGAACGCCTGGGTCCAGGACCAGATGCAGAGGAAGCTCACACTGGAGCGGTTCCAGCGGGAGGTCAGTTTAATTAAGGGCCTCCTGAAGGGTCATGGTGTATGTTGTTGCCAAGACATTATTAACAAGTTATCAGATGCACACCTGCCTACCTCTGCACATGGCCACATCAGTGTAACTTTGTTATCCAGGTAGATACTTCTTTCTATTGAAGGCCTTATGAGTTGTGACTTAATGGCTTAATTAATGGTTTATATATGATTTATTGATCAGCTTTTGTTGCCAGGTTGTGAAAAATATCGTTGGCTGTTTTCTATTTGGTAATAATGTAGTTAAATATAAGTAAGCTATTAATACATGCTCTTGGATTTCTCACTTTCTAATAAGCCATGAAGTCTGTATTAATAAGATGCTAATAAATGGATTTTTTGATCCAGATTGTCTGCAACCCTTTCCTAGAAATACAGTATGTGTTCAAATGGTCTAGCCAGTCAGGAATTTTTCACAAATTGACAACCCAAATGTTTTTCTTATAAATGTCTTAACTGTTTTATAAAGCATTAGTAAAAGATTTATTGATAATTAATAAAGCCATTATTTACAGTTTATAAACCCAGAATAGTGTGCCTTATTAGAAAGTGGTAAGATTACATCACTTTGCTGCAAATTTACTTCAACCGAAATGTTCCGAGACGAGGAAAGCTATGGCAGATGTGTTTTTTGTCCATTTACACTTGAGCAATACTTCCCAGATAGTGAGAGACATCAGATATGAATTTATCTTCAGAGCATCACAGATATTATCATTAAATTCTGTGTGCATTTGTAAAATGAATGAAAATGTATGCTCGCCTTGTTACATAGCAACAGGGCTCCTACTTATGAATTAATTGCATTCCTCTTTGCTAGAATCCTGGATTTGACTTCAGCGGTGCAGAGATATCTGGGAATTTTGCCGGTGGTGGTCCGGACTTTTCCAGTTTACAGAAGTGACCGATGTCATGATGCCAAACACCTGTTACATGCTGGAGATGTAACCTCTGTCTAATGAACACTATGGAGGACATCCGTGGCACGTAGAGGAACAGGGGATCAATCCGAGCTTGTGTGATGAGAAATCAAAGATTTGCCTTCAGAACTGAAAAACTGGGCGGTCTACAAGACTTTACTGTTCAACAGACACTTTTCACAGCTGCCCTTTTATCTGGCTAGTTTAGGCCTGATTTTGTAAGTCTCATTATACAGAACAACAGATGATGGAAACTGTTCTATTTGATTATAAGAAGCTTGCGTGATGTGTTTTAATAATGAGAAGAATGCACGAGCAATGGCTTTTCAATAAGGTTTTATTGAAAGGTACAAGTACATAGGTTAACAAGATGGTGTATTCAATTAGCCATTTTGAATTTGAGAAGAGAACACATTTTTATTTTTGTCACTAAAAGAAACTTCTACTCAACAGGGAAACTGAAAAAGAAAATGCAATACAAATTCCAATCCACATTTCCACTGCAATGGCCTTTTTTTTGTAGTGTTCTCTGCATAATTGACAACTGAAACCAATTAATATATGTGGTACTTCACTCTGTGTACACTAATTAAGAATTGAAAACAACTCATCTGTAACCACTGATGGCATTTCAGCTCAAACAGTATGGTCAGCCATACATGACGGGATCGTCAGTAGCCTCGCTTCACTGGAGAAACCCAGAGTTCCCTCGCCGTATCAAAATAACAAAAAATCATCACCTTGGGTAGGAGTGTGCATCAGGACAGTTTAGCAACCTAGGGTGGGAGTTAAGGATTTCGGGCCCGATTTCTTGGTTTCCATTTTTGCTGTTCACAAAATCCTTCTCCCTCCTCTTCCACATGGTGGACTGAGGACCTAGGTGGTTCTATACTTATTAGCTTAAAACTAGCAACCCGTTCCAGGAAATACCAAACACCGTGGAACGGATTTTTTTACAAGAACATACTGTACACTTGTGCAAGCAACTCAACCAGGAAAGTAAAACTTTGCAGGATGGCAGTAGATAAACCCTTCTGACGAAGCATTACTCCTCGTCATTGGGGCAGATGTGAATACAGTGTGCTTGATCAATGTGTGATGGAAAACTAAGTTGATTTTTGGCTTTTCCTTAAAGAAATCCATCATCAACGATGAAGGTCTGTAAGGAAAATAACTGGAGCTGTACGTGGGTGACCATACTGCAAGAGAAGTCACCCAAAGATAATTTGGGGACAGTTGTAATTTTTTCTATGCACGTAAGGTCACCCGCTCGTACCCCCAGGTTTAACAAGCTGACTCAGGTATGGTGGGAAGATGAGTGATCTTGTAGTAGCTGTGCTTCAGCTGACGTGCAGTTCTTCCCGAGATAGTCCAGCGAAGCCTCTGGACATTCGGCTTGGAGCACCTGGTGGTGGCATATTGAGCCAGGCATTTTCCAACCAGCTCCCGCACACAGACCAGGCCCTCGTCTCTGATCTGCACAGCAGAAACAACAAGCGGAAAAAAAGAAATGAATTGTGCAATTGAGTGTCTGTTCCACAACATAATCCTAACATTAGGCAATCTTTGGGCTCCAACCAGACAAAGCTACTTACAGCAAAAATAGTACGTCAGAGTTGTTAACTGCAGAACACATATTTAAGATCGTAACAGTCGTAACTTACATTCAGCTTCTTCTGCAGACTTTGCAGGGCCCCTGCTATTTGGTCAATGTTGTCAGGGTCGTGTTCTTCCCGGGCCTCGTAACACAGGAGAGCCATGGCAAGCAGAGATGGCTGCAGACAAACAGAGTACAGATTCTTAATCACAAAAACAACTGCACACAGTAAATATATTTGTCTAAGAAAACTGGCATAGAAAATCAAGAGAAAACGTGACATTTTGCTCAACACAGGTGGACCTGATACTTTTACTATCACTACAAAGATGAAAGCTTTTTGATTTTCTATCAAACGGTTAGCAAAGTGGAACTGCTGGATGCCACAAATAATCTAATACAATATCATTCCAACTGGAAATAGGCCACCTTAAAATGTAGGCAGACCAGTTATTTTGAGCTACCTTTATTTTGGAGAAGGCAAATGAGCAGTGACAGGCTTTCAGCTGAGCCTCCAGTCTCTCAAGGCTCAGTACGTCCTTGCTGTGAAAAGAAAATACTTTTAGTGTCAATATGGCAATTTATAGATACGATGGATGAGAGGCAGAGCTCACTAGATCAGACATCAATCTTCCCATTTCAATTTAGGGACAAAAAAAGACAACATTTTAACCTAAATACAACAATATAATATCACTGGTAATGTTTTAAACAGATTTGTTTTCTAACATGTCTAACATGATTTCACATAGTTTAAGTGTTTAAAAACATGTTTGGCTAGTGTTCTCTTTAAAGCCAAATATGAGAAGACACATTTTAGCAGAGTAAATATAATCTTGTTGAGTCATGGTTCAGCCCTGCAGGTTGATGTGACCGTCTGTCCTTACCTCTCATCGTCCAGCTGCTCCTGGATGTGGCTGTGAAAGAGGCGGAGAAAGCGGAGGGCTGTGGGGGCCTTCACCTTCCAGTAGAGCTTCTCCATGATGATCTTCTCCATCCTCATCATGTCAGACACTGTAAAGCGATTCTGACTGATGCGGATCAGCTCGTTGGCTAGAGGCACGTTCTTCTCCTCTTCCGTGGACTTCACGCCGATGTAGAAGCAGCACAGGCCCACGCAGGACAGGTGCTTTGGTTGAATCTGTGAAGGACAGGGACAGGATATTAGACTATAAAACAACCTTTATTATTGTAGATGGCCAACAAGATGTTTTCAGGCATGCATGTATTCACAAACCTTCATTACGGAGAGGAATCGATCCAACAAGCTGATGGCCAGTGAGAAGGTCTCTGAGCTGAAACCAAAGAACCTGGTCAGAGAGAGCAGGTCCTTCACCTCCAGCTCCCTCAGTCTGGCGGTCATCCTGAGGCCGTTGTCCTGGGAGCTCTCGATGAGCCTCAAGCCGCTCAGCTTTGGTTGGTATCGGCCCTCTAGATCCGTCATGGCCTTCAGCTGAACAGCAAAAGGCTGTGCTACAGCTCCTGTCACTGTGTCGATCATCTGTACAGATAGAGAAATATAGTTGAATAATACTGACTAAATCTAACTAAACACAATATTTTTGACTCCAAGTCTCAGTATGGACAATGTGACAAAATGTGTGTTAGACTATAGCAATATATGATACTTTGAAACCATAGGTATGGCTATATGTACATATATTAGAGCGTAAAGATTAGTCAATTAATTGCCTATTAGCCCTTATCTAAACAACGATAAGTGTGTCTAATACACATGTCTATGGATGCTTTAATAAGACATTGTGCTCTGTAGGGGTGTAAGAAAATATCGATACACATGAGTATCGCGATATTACGTTGCGCGATACTGTATCGATTCTCCAAAACACTTGACTTTTTATTAACCTCGTAAATATCCGACGGTCCGCCGTCGGGCCCGACCGCTATTCGATCTTTCGGAGGTTGTAGTGGGCAAACATGCCCACTTAAATTGTGTATTTCTGGTGTGTTCTTTATACTATTAGTTTTCCTAAAATAAAAAAAAATTTTAAAAAAAAAAATCGCAATATATCACCTTGCTTACAGTATCACAATATATTGAATCGTAACCCCTGTATCATGATACGTATCGCCAGATTCTTGCAAATACACAGCCCTAGTGCTCTGGGGAAAATAAATAATAATGTGGATGCCATGGTCAAGCAGGTAGACCGTAGACACGGTTTCACTCTGCTATAACATTCAAATAAGTGAAGAATTTGCATCTGTGAACTAAATCCAGTAAAAGATAGCAGTTACATACCTTAAAATAACCAAATCCCAGATGATATCTAGCCTTGAACTATCTCCTTGTTCTACACAAAAAATGTCAACTATCTAATTTATACCATAGCCTGAATTAGGGAAATAATATATAAAATAATTATAAATAATGGTTTTAAAGAAATTGTAATTCAATAAGAAAATGGTTAAACACAGTTCAATGTAAAAAATGAATGTAGTTTGCTAATAAGAACAGATCTGGATTGAGGATATGTATCGGTCAGGAGTAACTGAGGCATGGGAGAGTTTCCAAATGTGTCAGCTATCCAATAACAAGCCTTCCCCTAACAGCTGTCATTGAACTGGACTCAACTGGAACAGGCAAGAGGGTGTTGGTCACTTACAACATGGATACACATAACAGGGACATGCCAAATAAAGTTTCTCACAATTTGTAATAGTATTTATAGTATATAGGAGTATACTCCTGCTGGTTTACAAAGCACTAAATGGTTTAGGGCCAAAATACATTTCTGATCTTCTGCTATATGTTATAAACCATCTAGACCTCGCAGGTCATCTGGATCAGGTCTGCTTAGTGTCCCCAGAGTCAGAACTAAACATGCAGAAGAAGCAGCGTTCAGTTTTTATGCACCAAATATTTGGAAGCTCCCAGAAACCTGCAGGACCAACTCCAACTCTGAGTTCTTTTAAATCAAAGCTTAAAACTTTCCTGTTTGCTGCTGCTGCCTTTTATTAAACCAGATAATGATCTTATATACTGCACTAGAGCTTTTACTCTTGTGTGTTTTACTCTATTTTAGCTTCTATCCTAGCTTTTTGTTTTTATTTTCTAATCTTTAATGTTTTTATAACTGTTTTAATTATGTCTTAATGTTCTTTTGCACTTTGTCGCAATGTTCTTGAATGTTTATTTAAAGCACTTTGAATTGCCCTGTTGCTGAAATGTGCTATACAAATAAAGCTGCCTTGCCTTGCCTTACTGCAGATAAATGCAAATGCTTATCACTTGCCTTATCAGTCTTACATGTGATTTATTAAACTTGTGACAGACTGCAGCATTTAGGTTGTCTGTCATTGCAAAATCACCTAAATTTATGCAATTATTTTTGATTAATCTGTCCATTATATACTGACACATAGAATACTGTAAATCTACTGTTACGGATATGTGCAATAACATATGCTGATCACTCTGTGCAATTATTATCTGACGGACAATTTGTGCTATAATCCGGCAAAACTGTCATCTCATCAATATACATATTGTATTTTTATATTGTATTATCTTTTATATTTTAATATTTATATTGCACCATTTTTTTTTTTTATTCTATTATCTTTTCATTAGCACCAATGGGATTGTCACAATCTAATTTCGTTGTACTACACAATGACATTAAAGGGCTTGAATCTTGAATTATATTTAGTCTTTACCTGGTTAGAAAATAGTGAAAAATGTGCTTAAAAATAAAGCTGACTTGCCTTGCCTTTATTTTTCAATCAAATTTAGGTTAATACAAATGTATTAAAATATATATGATTAGCTCTGTTTTAGGAACATGTTTGATAGTCTAGGACACATGATTAGGCTTTAATACAACAGGAGCAGGCCATGTGTGTGTGTGTGTCAGCAGGGCAGCAGTAGTGATGGGAATTTCGGCTCTTTTTAGTGAGCCAGATCATTTGGCTCAGCTCACCAAGAAGAGCCGGCTCTTTCGGCTCCCAAACTGCTCTTCATTTTACCACTTCTGCAATTTTATAATTCAGCCAATTTAGCGCTGTTTTGACCTATGATTAGTATTTGTTGTTGATCCAAAATAAAGACAGATTCAGCAACTGCACGGCTTATTTCTCGCCTAAAATGTATTCAGAAACACATGTCGGTGAACTATTTTCGTGAAATAAGAAGAAAATTTCCAAACGAGCCTTCGTACTGATTCCGGTTTGAAAGCTGGGAGCCGCAGCCCACGGAGGGAAAGCGTTCGTCTGTGTGTAGTGACAGCCCACCAAACGTCCAATGTTGGGAAGCGCCGTGTCCCCTCGCGATAAAAAACGCCCCTGTGGACACGTACCAATCAGACGGGAGCCGGCTCTTATCGTTCACTTAAAAGAGCCGGCTCAAAGAACCGGCTCGTTCGTGACCTACACATCACTAGGCAGCCTGCGTTATGTCAGGACATGTCCCAGCGGCCATACACACCAACAGAGAGCTAACCTAACAGAGAGCCTTCTGACAACAACAAACACCAAGTGACAAGAACACACAGTTCAAACTGTGGCTAACACTATAAAGACACAATACTGCAGACATTAAACCAGTTTAACGTTATGCTTCATGACGTAAACTGACGTAAAACGACGTAACGTTATAACCGTTAGCTCCAACCGCTAACATTCTATTTCCTAACGTTCATAACGTTAGTTTAGTCTCTTTATCAGCCACATAACGACGAGTTTTAACCTCTTAAATCACCCAATAGCGCTTTAAATCACACATATAGTCAGTTAACATGAGGAGGATTTGTTTACTTACCTTTAGTTGAAGTTATGTTGCTTTTAATGTGATGAAAAAGAAACCTTAACAGGCTGTTGAATAAGCGCGTGAGTGTATGAAATTGTAAGTATGGACTTTCACTTAAGAAAGTTTTAAGCTGTGTTTAATGTCTGCCTCTGCACACCCCCTACCCTCGGTGAAAGGCGACGGGGAAAAGGGCCGTCTGGGTATTAAAGCAGACATAAGACCAGGCCCATGACCAGACACGGTGCGCTGTGATTGGTCAACGCAGGACGACGCTACTGGTTCTACATTTCTATTGGATACTTCAACAGCCATTCACGATTAAGTCCCGCCCTCTAAAGGCTGGGAGCCAATCACAGATGGGGAGGCAGGAACAAGACCGGAAGTTGCGACCTTACTGTGTCTCTTACATTATTATGTTGACATTAAATTATATTATCAGATAAAATAAGATAAGATAGAACTTTATAAATCCCTCAAATATACAACACAATTACAAGTTCAAGTGTATAACATACAAGTTTATAAAATAAAAAAGTACTATTTCTAACACCAGTGCCTAATAGAATAACAATTAAGTAAAATACATTTAGTAAAATGAGTAAATAAGATAAGATAAATAAAATAAAAAAGTACTATTTCTCGCACAAGTGTCTAATAGAATAACAATTAAGTAAAATACATTTAGTAAAATGAGTAAATAAGATAAGTAAAATGAAAAAAGTACTATTTCTAGCACCAGTGTCTAATAGAATAACAATTAAGTAAGATACATTTAGTAAAATGAGTAAATAAGATAAGATAAGTAAAATAAAAAAGTACTATTTCTAGCACCAGTGCCTAATAGAATAACAATTAAGTAAGATACATTTATTGAAATGAGTAAATAAGATAAGTAAAATAAAAAAGTACTATTTCTCGCACCAGTGCCTAATAGAATAACAATTAAGTAAGATACATTTAGTAAAATGAGTAAATAAGATAAGATAAGTAAAATAAAAAAGTACTATTTCTAGCACCAGTGCCTAATAGAATAACAATTAAGTAAGATACATTTAGTAAAATTAGTAAATAAGATAAGTAAATTAAAAGTACTATTTCTAGCACCAGTGCCTAATAGAATAACAATTAAGTAAGATACATTTAGTAAAATGAGTAAATAAGATAAGTAAAATTAAAAAAGTACTATTTCTAGAACAAGTGTCTAATAGAATAACAATTAAGTAAGATACATTTATTGAAATGAGTAAATAAGATAAGATAAGTAAAATAAAAAAGTACTATTTCTAGCACCAGTGCCCAATAGAATAACATTAAGTAAGATACATTTATTGAAATGAGTAAATAAGATAAGATAAGTAAAATAAAAAAGTACTATTTCTAGCACCAGTGCCTAATAGAATAACAATTAAGTAAGATACATTTATTGAAATGAGTAAATAAGATAAGTAAAATAAAAAAGCACTATTTCTAGCACAAGTGTCTAATAGAATAACAATTAAGTAAGATACATTTAGTAAAATGGGTAAATAAGATAAGTAAAATTAAAAAAGTACTATTTCTAGCACCAGTGTTTAATAGAATAACAATTAAGTAAGATACATTTAGTAAAATGAGTAAATAAGATAGGATAAGTAAAATAAAAAAGTACTATTTCTAGCACAAGTGCCTAATAGAATAACAATTAAGTAAGATACATTTATTGAAATGAGTAAATAAGATGAGATAAGTATAATAAAAAAGTACTATTTCTAGCACCAGTGCCTAATAGAATAACAATTAAGTAAGATACATTTAGTAAAATGAGTAAATAAGATAGGATAAGTAAAATAAAAAAGTACTATTTCTAGCACCAGTGCCTAATAGAATAACATTAAGTAAGATACATTCAGTAAAATGAGTAAATAAGATAAGATAAGTAAAATAAAAAAGTACTATTTCTAGCACCAGTGCCTAATAGAATAACAATTAAGTAAGATACATTTAGTAAAATTAGTAAATAAGATAAGTAAAATAAAAAAGTACTATATCTAGCACCAGTGCCTAATAGAATAACAATTAAGTAAGATACATTTAGTAAAATGAGTAAATAAGATAAGATAAGTAAAATTAAAAAGTACTATTTCTAGCACAAGTGTCAAATAGAATAACAATTAAGCAAAACAGTTGGTGAATCCTCAGGGAAAACTGTTGAACATTTCTTAAAATGTCATATACCGATTGTTTTCGTAGGCCATGCGTTACCACACTATGCCAGTAGTGGTCTCTTCTTTTTAAATAGGCAGGTTTCTGGAACATTCTGGAGTGACCCTGAGCCTGCTGAGACCACAGCTCAAAAAGTCCACTTTTCTGTCTAAAAGTGCAATTATGGAGATAACAAGACACACAAGTAGTAAGTCTTTATTACATCAGGATATACAAATCTGCAAGCAGGCCCACACAGACCCACTATAAAGATCTACTGACATAAAGAAATTTAATCCTGAATTTAAATACACCCAGGCTGTTTTCATGTAACAGTATATATATATATATATAGTTTTTGCAGTTTAAAACTATGAAATACTTCTAACTCTTTTTTGACACAACATAAGGGGCTGACATGTTAGCATGATAGGGCAACTTTTATAATGATAGTAAATATAATAGTATTTGTATTATGACGGATTTAAAGTGCTTATAAATCATAATATAATGAGCAATCCGTACAACATTTAACAGCAATATAATGTCACTTTATAATATATATGTCACAGTGTAAATTGTCATCAGTCAAAAACTACAAGCATAACACGGCAGATAAATGAAGGTAGCACATTTAGTACAAAAACTGAGATTTTGGCAATGATCTTTCATTAGGAATGAAGGTTAGGAGCCATGCAGAGACCATGCTACAGAGCGCTGCTTAGAAGCTTTAAGGAGAGTTTAGTAGACATGGAAGACTTCAGGCTGAATCACTTCCAGGGATGTTACAGTAAGTGCATTTCTAAAAAATTGTCATTTCACATTGTAAAAATAATACACTTGATTGTTAGTCAGTGATCTTTTGATGTGGTAGAAAGTCTTCTAATTCAAATTCCTTCCTGAGGTTAAGGAGCACGCAGATGGAAGACTAAAGAAGCTATGAGAAGGAAAGAAAAACCAGGTCATTTATCTGAACAAGCAACTCTACATATTCATTAAGGTCATTAGACAAACCTAAACAACATGAAATATTAAAGTTTAGTGCAAATGATAATTAAGTTTAATGAGCATTTTGTTATTTGTCCTGTTTGCTGCCACTGACGGATGGCATAATCAAAACTGAAACTTGAATTAAATGGATAATACTTTTACAGAAACACAGTCAACCAATCAAAATCAGAAAACCATGTTTTGGTACATCATAACGACAATGAGGGCAATATGAAATGCTGTGGATCATACAAATGACTGATGAGATGGGAAATCCCAGAGAACGGAGAGAGTTCAAGGGGAATGGGTTCAGCTGACCAACAGATGAACTCATGCTCTGTTTGGTTTTCCATTGACATTATTTATTTGAATATAAATTATGGCAACATATTTGCTCATTTCCAGACTCATTATAAATTAAATCTATTATTTATAACTTTGCATAGAATGGTGTTAGACAATTAAATCATTTTACCTCAATCTGCCAATAATTAAAAAACAATTATCAATATTTGTATGTACATTATTAGAAAGTCTGTCTGTAAAACTCTGCTGGAGACCATTCAGCTTGTGAGTAATTGCATGTATAAAAACACACACAAATGCTTACTTCATATTAATACAACAACATAACTAACATCCATCAGTTCAATTCAGTCAGTAACTAAAAGTCTCCCGTTCTACGACAGGACATGAACACACATTCATGGCAAGAACATAAAACAACACACGCTACACGTTATGAAAACAGTCCGTGGATTGTGTTTCTAGCAGAGTCAGCATTGGGGACAAATTAAACACACTGAGCAAAGCTACCTTTTTGATCCATAAGTACACAGTGGCTCGTAGCCTTCACATTGTTCAGGCTGACATACGTGTACAGTCACTGTGACACCGTCCACACATACAGTGAGTCAGTAAGTAATGTCAGATAAGACATGAGTCTCTTTTCCCATGCTGATGGCAGACACATTCCTGGTTTCCCTGGATGTTTGATCCAAAACTCAACTGAAAGGGGAAAAGAAATAAGACAGAATATGGAAAAAAGAAAAAAAATGAAGGATTTGAGGAATGGTAGAAATCAAAGGAATGAATGAATGAAATGGGAATGCAATGCAGTGTTTGGGGTTGTGACTTATTTTATCATCCACTCCCTTTCCACATGCCTACATTTTAGACTACGGTCAGAGTCAGACTGGCAGCCCAACTCGTTTTTGACATTTTAACATTTAAATGAGATTATTAGTGGAAAACAATTTCTCCAAATGAGATTTTTGGCCACATTCATAGTTCATAGGTGGACCGAAATCAGATATGAAATGAATTCGTAGAGATGTTTCCCAATCTGATCACTCAAATAAAGAGTTTAATCTCTCATTAAGGTCATATCCAACAAGACACATGACACTGACACCACGTCTAGAGCACAGCTAACCAACCATGACTGCTCCACCAAAAATGGTTGCGTATAAAATCAACTATTTCTGTCACTAATGCTGCCTGCTGAGACAGAGAGGAGGACTTCGGCTTACTGTTTTGTTTGCATCCTGGAAAAACACACCACTGCTTTTTTTGAACCACAACAAATAAATGATTCCAGCTTATCACTTGCAATTTGAAAAACAAATCCGGTAGTCTGAACAAAGCCTTTTCGACACCTGAAACCTTGTTATCATACATTCCTCATCTTCCTCTATATGACTAATCTAAAGCACTATCTTATAAATTCTTGTGTGCATATATTTAGTGCATGTGGCTTTTTAAATATGCGATAATCTATTTACTGCTTTTTCTAAAACTGGGTTATACAGCGTAGCCAGAAGGATCATTAGCGACAGATTCTTAGAGGAAGTGCTGAAATCACATCTTGGGCCCTGTGTGGCATTACACTGGCTTAATGTCTTTGGTACTCTTAACATTTTTCACCCACATGGTAGGGCATTAAAGCCAGTTTAAACTGCCTGTAATAGTGACAATCTTTGAAGGAACTAGGCGTCCTTTTTTGTTCACATTTGTTTGTATTTTACTAATCGTTAAGACAGCTTTGTGATTGGGGGATTTTCAAGGATAATCTTGAGCTTCAAGCTGTGTATGTACATTTTGAGCGTATATAATTGATCCTGACATATAATGTTTCCACCTGCAGAAATTATTACGGCTTTGTGTGGGATGTCTGAGTATCGTCTGCGTCGCGCATGGCGTGAGCATCGGCGAGACCAGTCGAATGTAAACAGAAGTGCCCCTGCCTGAGATACAGTCTGGCAGGTCAGCCTGCAGAGACATAAGCATCAGGCTGTGTCATGCAAACTGTGACCCTTCCCACTACGTCTGGGCACACAGTGTCAGTCTGAATCTGTCCCTGTATCAGTTTCTGAGCCAACATGGCTTCTGGGAAAATAACACTATCTCATTAATCACATTGTACGCCTCCCCCCTCTGTCCGATCGACTCTATATAGACTGGCTTAGAGAATACGTGTACAAGGCTTGTGAATATAATATATGTGTGACATTTAACTGATTATTCTTGAATTGCCTGAAGGATTTTTAGTAGCATTACCGCTTGCTCTGACAACCGGGATGTGCGAAAGGAACCACTTGAGCAGCAATACGAATGAAATACATGCAGTACAGTAAAGCAGACTTACTTCTTCTTGTCCTTGTCCTTCTTGAATGGTTGTGAGCAGCCTTGGAGCGCCTGTCCCATCAGCGTCTCAGCTGCAACCTTTCTTCTATTGAAGGCATTCATCTCCTCCTCCAGTTCTCGTCTTTTCTCCTCCAGATTCCTCTTTTCTTCCTGGTGCATCCGCTTGAGCTGCTCAAACCGCTCGTGAAGCTAGAGATGGAGATGATGATGATGACGGGACAGTGCACAATGTGAGATAAACCAAATGTGGTATATTCTGAATAAGAAAAGTTATTTTACAATCATGTCAATCCCCACCTCTTTTTCCTTTTCTTTCAGCTCTGCTTCCGTCTCCTTCACTTTGTTAACGAACATCTGTCTCATTTCTTCCTCTTTGCGCTGCAGATCCACAAGGAACTCCTTCCTCTTGCCTTCGTATGTCTCCTGGAGGCTGAAGATCAGAGTAAAAGCAATGTTAAGATCAGGATTAGCATCCAGGAGCTGGTTGCTCCAGTTTAGTTGGCATAAATGTTTACTAGGTGGGGATTAATGCATCACAAAATTAAAATGGGTTGGATCACACAAACTAGTTCTTATGTAGAGCTACTAAATATTTACAAACAGGAACTGCCAGGCATAACTGGAGCAACAAAGTTAGCATTTTAAAATATGGCCCATTTAGATTGATGAGCAAAAGTGGGGATATGGTCGACATCTGACACTTGATAAAAATGCTGTTTAATAATGATATAAAATTGGAATATTTTAAACAATATACTTCAAATTACAAAACATTATGCCAATAACATTAGACTAGATGACCAAATAAGTTCATTGAGTTGCATAATCAATATTTTCCATTCACTCTAATATACATTATACATAATAATACATACTATTAACTCTGAAACACATGTATTATAATTCTGCATGTGCATATGTAAACTACAAACTAGAAACTAGACTGTGCTAAATTTAAAGCAATTCCATCCAAGCGTTCCTGAGATATGATGAGAATGGTATCCACGACTACCGACGGATACGCTGTTGCTGGCGCGGAGGCATAAAAAATTAAAGTCATCCCTACATTTACAAGAATTGCAATTGGGTTTAATAGATCACTTGGTCCCAATAACTGTTCTATCTTGAGGTTATTTTACAGTTTGTGGTGACTTCCTGTTTACATAGTTGATTGGTTTTGATTGGACAGCACTACAGATGTTTACTAGTGAATCACTAGTTTGAAATTAGCTAGTAGTCACTGAGAATTTAAAAGGGACTTAACAAACAAACAATCAGATTTATAAATAGCTGGTTCAACCTAACCCTGAACTCCATCTGAGGTAAAACAATTAACATATCATGTGTCATTTCATGAACGCAGGAACTGGAGTAGCTCTCATCTAGGGAGATGGGAGTGGCTAGTCTCTAGATGAATTTATGAAGGCATTAAAGGTTCAGATGAGTCAAAAATATAACCAAAAACATCAATTAATGATACTGTTAAATAATTAAACTAGATTGGTAAAAAGGAGAAAATCACAAATCCTATGAGCATAGATGTTAATGTGCTGTTTATCAATAAAGTCGTTCATCAGCATGATTTCTACATCATAAGAGAGCAGGGGTTTTTGTTGGCCGTTCCAGTGAAGTAAGTTGCCCAGATGCATTACATCACTGCTATGCCTAATTTCACCTGAACGACTGGCTGTCCGGGTCTGTGTCCTTGAAGCCCATCTCTTCTAGCTTGCAGCGACGGTAGAGCTCATAGTGTCGGGCGTGCGTTTGCTCTCGGAGGTCCTCCATGTTCACACGCAGTAGCATCTCCCTCAGCTTCACAAAATCACAATGGTTTTCATTCTCCACTGGAAGAAAAGAAGCCTGGTCATTTTGCACAAAACTCAGTGCTTACTGTGCTCATAAAAACAGAGAATCGTGATATCGTGTTTATACCTCAACTGAAAAACTAATAATAGTTCGGCAGCAGGCATCTGATTTAGCACTTGCTACTGTTTTATGATGCTTGTCAAATCAATTCAGCGGACTCACCCTGTACTGATCCCCAGGGGTACAGCCTTGCTTTCACCATCTTATTACCCACTTTAACGTCTTCTAGACTTCCAACCACAGCAAAGGGAAGATGAGTCTGCAACGTATATCGTATTGATATTGTTACAATATGGTTCAAAATGATACTACTGTTGTCAAATCCAGGTTATCAACGCCCAAATAAGTGTTACAATACCAAAAGATGGGTGTGGGCTTAATACAGTGGTGGAGAAAGTGAGAATGCATATTATCTTGTAAAATACATACAGTATTGTATTATGTATTTGTGTCTGTGTGTTTCTCGGACTCACATTCATGGAGGTGTTGATCTCTGCAACAGCTTCATCCTCTGTAGGGAACTGATAAATCTGCACTCCATTACTGACCAGCTCGCTCATAATCTTGATCTTTAATTTGTCCAGTTCGCTCTTGGATACCGTGTCTGCCTTCGCGATAACAGGGATGATGTTCACCTGCATGGAAACACATAGTATGAGTGACAGACCGAGGAACAAGTAACGCTGGCTGCTGAAATACACAGTTTTCACACGATTCTGCGTTCACCTTGCTGTCCAGTTTCTTCATTGTGACGAGATCAAGGGACTTCAAGGAGTGTCCGGTGGGAGCGATGAAATACAGGCAGATGTGGATTCTTGTGTCGTGGCAGTTAAACAAGGAGCGTTTTATTTTTAGCTCTTCCTCGAGGAATCTTTCAAACTGGGCGTCAATATACTCAAGAATGGGTTTAAAGCTGCACAGAAAGACATCAAACACGAGCGTTATTATTTTATCCTTACATGTATGAATAATAAACCTTACATCGCTTGTTTGAAAGAAATCTTAGTATCCTAGTTACAAACACTGCAACTACAGTCTCGCAGCCAAGAATGCCCGCTTTCTTCACTCCCTGCTGTTGGAGCACTCAAATGTCTATTGAGATTGCATTCGTTCTACCAGTCATTCCCATATTTCTTCCCCTCCCAATTCACATGCCAGAAACAGGCCAAATCCCTTTCTCAAGTCCATACTGTGTGTGTTGGCTGTAGTACCAGAGCAAGAGGGGGAAATGAGTTATAGCTGGTGCTGAACTAACCAAGATAAATGTCGATGATTTTTTTTAAAGATCAGCGTCAAAACAGCACTGAACATTTCTGTAACATTTTAATAACATTGTATATTTTTCTTCCTTTCTTCAGGACAGTTTTGTTCATGTTTCACTCTGGATAGCAATCAGTCAAACTAAAAGTCAAATGAACGTCTCCAAGAACCTGTACCTTTCTTCTTTGTTGATCTGGTCTCCGAACCCGACAGTGTGCACAATGGTCAGCTTGAGGTTGACATTGCTCTCCTGCAGATCGTAGGTTTGTGGACGCATCTGGACCTCAGTCTGATAGTGGCTGGCTTCCTCATTTTCAAATGTTGTATTGAAAAGAGTGTTCATTAATGTTGACTTGCCTATCCCTGTCTCACCTTTTAAAAAAAAAAGCAGAGAAAATGACACAGAGATGAGGGAAAGATGCGGTGAAGCATTAATGCTCCAAAATCCAAATGTCACATTCATAGCACTAACTTTAGATTAGGAACTCCTCCTGGGTTCAGACGTACCTACGCAGAGGATGTTGAAGCAGAATCCCTGTGCGACTGATTTACTGACCAACTGATCTGGGAGGCTGTCAAACCCCACATGACCTCCGAGCTCCAGGTTTCGCTTTTCTTCGTGCTGAGGTGTTTGAAAAACAGGCAGGACAAAGAATATATCAGACGAAAATGACTTGCAATTTAGCAACATTTCATCAGATTCACTTTCTATCATTAAATATTCAAGGAAACAACAACAAAAACCTATAAAATGGCGAGGTTAATAAACGTCCTTCTGTCAGATCCCATCCCCACACTCTGCTCTCAAGCTTAAAAGCATTCTTTGCAAATGAGGTCATCTCTCTCTCTTCCACTTAACACACTGAATAGTCCGACCTACAAAAAGGTTCTGACTCAGTATCACAAAACAAACTCCTCCTTTATAGACACACAGATCTGGAAAGAAAACAAAAAACTATGAGAATCATTTGAGTTGTGCAGCACAGATGTCATACTTTACATTGTGTGTCTTGTGTCTGTATATGAAGCTTTAGTATGAGTGCTTAGTATAAGTAGGCTTTTCTTTATGGTTGAAAATAGGACTGGGCAATGTGGAGAAAATCAAATATCACTATATTGTTGAACAAATACCTCAATATCGATGCTGCAATGATATTGTAGGGTGGACTAATGGTGCTTTCACAAACTATTTACACAATGAGATTTTTGATAAATAATCATCAGTAATGTAAATATAATGACTAAGCAGGTAAAGTCAAATAATAGAACAGCTAGAACAATCTGGTAAGTTCAGAAAACTACACCAATTTACTGTAATGCAGCCTTTAAAACCAGGAAAAGACAACACATATGCCATATTACGATATCCAAAATCTAAGATGATATCTAGTCTCCTTTCACAATATTGATATAAAATCAATATATTTCCCAGCCCTTGTTGAACCTAACAAATATTTTCATCATCAATTAGTCTGTTGATTATTTTTTTTAGATTAATAGATTAATCATTTACTCTATTAAATGTCAGAAAATTATCAAAAACCTTGCATGTTTTGCTCAACCAACTGTACAAAACCAAAATGTTTAATTTGGTTTGTGATTAAATCAGAAAAAAACATAAACTTTGAGAAACCGGGACCACAAAATGTTGGCTTAATAATTGAGTTAACCAGTTAATTGGTTATGAAGATAGTTTTCTATCGACCAAGACATGATTCAAGCTAATACAAATATGATTAAATTCACTGCACATATTTCCCAACCAATGTTGTTGGGGCTGGGCTATATGACGATATGTATCGTCAAAACGATATAAAAATGTCTATCGTATATATTTTTCTTTATCGTTTCTATTGTGATATAGGCTAAGGCCTATATTTATTTATTTTTTCTCTCCATAATTTCACTTAAAACTGTTAATTTTGTACTCAAGTTGTAGCTCAAGTTCTTAAAATGAGAAAATCCTCCATATTTTTCATTTGTTAAGTATTTAATTCACACAGGAGTATACAAAAATATACTTTACCATGTGGTTATTTCATATAGACTTTTTATTTATTGAATTACCATAAAACATGCTTTATGGTGAAATATATGATCATTAGAGATATGAAATTACCTATATCATGATAGCAGATTTTGGTCATATCGCCCAGCCCTACATGTAGTCTATACTGTCCTCCATGTTCATTAATATAACTCTGAAAATACATGAAGGCATTTGAATCTGTACATATTAAATAATACATACTATATATAATGTACTTTGCCCTGGTTGTATAAGCTGAGATGCAGTTCATCCGTCCTATAACAGATAAACCCTGGGATATTGGCATCTTGCAAAAGGCTCAACATGAGGATCAGGATGGGTTCAATACAACAATCATCCGTTTCTGTCCCTCTCTCTTCACAGACACACACACAAAGAGCTCTTTATCTAGATGTTGTTTCACAGGGTGGGAGGATATCCAAGCTGCTGGTACCCACAACTCCCCTCCACAGTTACACAAACACACACACACACACACACTACACTGTCAACACTTGCTGTTAATTTACAGCAGGATTTCAACAGTATTAACCTGTTATTGCTAAAAACAGTGCTTTACTGTTAATACAAAAGAAGACCTGTTAAATTACGCTCATAGGCCGTTTTTTAATTGAACTATAATGCATTCTTAAAAAACAGCACTTTACTGCCGATCAGCTGTCTAAAGTATCATCAGTAACAGTTCCATGCAGTATTTTTTTAACCTGATCTGCACATGTGAGGCTTGTACATTGTACATGATTGTAAAATCAGTGAATTAGCTTTATTGTTCTTCACTCACATGTTGTTATGGTTTGCATTCTGTGCTTGTAGCCAGCTAGAGACAGACATTTTGGGAAAAAGTGTCAGCAAGTCTATTATAGCCTTTTTCCTAACAAGTGCCTTGAATTGTATTTAATGTGACTATTCCTATGTCTGTAACCTGCTAAGTCTATTCATCTAGGCAAAAAATAATGTTTATTAAAATGTATGTAAAAAATAAATAGTGCATTAAAACAAATCAGTAAGATAATGTAAAAGAAAGGTGAAAAACAGCTATATAATGTATCTTTAAACTGTAAATTAACTGTAAAATACTGTGAAATTAATAAAGTTCAAACTGTATTTTTCATTAACAGTACAAAGCTGTAAATTTCATCGACAGTATAATAATGTTAATTCTACAGTAACATAAAGGCAACCCTGCTGCCAGTTCTTTACTGTTATTTTACTGGGAAATTCTTAACAGTGTACCTTAACTTTACAGTCTTCTATCATTTGCAATACAACCAACTAAACACCAGGCTACCGCAAGCTATGATGTCTTTTTTAATGAACACATACATTGCCACGAATTACATGTTGAGCTATAATGCATATTTAAATTTTTGCTGAGCAATCTCCTGAGAAGCTCTAGCTGCCACTTGAGGAGGCTGCTACTTATGTTTATCCTCTTAACTTACTGCCTGCTGTCCTGTGATTCATTCAACTGCTGTCAATTCAGCACCCATGTTATTGTCCACCTGTCACAGTGTTGACATGGTAAAAACAGCCAAGTGGTGACGCTTCGTGCAGGTTTCATGCTGCACAGTTGGATGCAGCACCACAGATTGCACACGATGCATCATCTCTATTGAATCAACCGGAGCTGAAACTCCTTTATGTCTTTTTATCCCGACACACAACGAGCTTTCTCTGCTGCATTCCCACCATCACATTGCTCTCATGCACATAAATACACCTGCTATATGCTATAGTTTTAATTCCCATTTCTACAGAGACGACGCCACATCCTGAGTCACCGCCTGCAGACACCAGATCATCATCATATACTTACTGCGAACATATCCACATCATTGGCCGCCATCGTCATCCTCAGTGTGCAGGAATTATGTGTCTTCATCCAGAGCTGCTCTCTCCACATTAAAACACACTCACACTGCTTTCAATATGGAGCCACTTGGAGGCAACACCCCCTCGGTGCTGGAGGGCGACACTACATCATCTCTCTGTAAAGCCAATAAAGCTTTATTCTAACTCTGAGGGGGTTTAGTGCAAGATCTTTTTGTTTGTCTGTTTGTTTGGGGATTATTCAGATGACAGATTAGCTTTAACCAAGGAAACAAGAGCTAGTAATACTTTTAGAATAGAATAGAATAGAAAGCTTTATTGTCATTGTATTAAATACAACGAGATTCACAGTTTGCCACTTCTTCTGGTCAGTGCTTTAAAACAAATACTTGACAAGACTAAACGAGGCAGATAAAACATATAACAGGTAAAACACACACACAGTTATAAAGCAAATAAAACAGGTAAAGTAGATGTAATAAATAAATATAAACAGAAGTGTTACACTAGAAGTATAAAATATAAAATAGATGTAATGTAAACAGAGGTAATTGCACTTGTAAAATAGGTAGAGTAGATGTAATAAATAAAATGTAAACAAAGGTAGTTGCACTTGAGGTGTATATTGAATCAACGATGCAATGCTTTAAGCCTTTATTCTAACTCTGAGGGGGTTTAGTGCAAGATCTTTTTGTTTGTTTGTTTGTTTGGGGATTATTCAGATGATTCGACAGATTATAGCTTTAACCAAGGAAACAAGAGCTAGTAATACTTTCTTTTCACAATTTCACATTTCAAAAGGGTCCAAGTTCATTCAACAGTTACATGCTGGGACACCAGCTGTCTCCTATAGCAACGCAAAACGCATACACATAGTTCTACTCTAGTATAATTCTTTAACATTTGACTCTGATTTTTATATGGTCATTTTATAATCTCTACATGTAAATATACAAAAAAAATACTAGTGCTCCCTTGGAAAAAAATAACCTATGCTATAAGAGGTAGCCCACAGCTTTTCTATAGGATATGGGATCCATGGATCACTTATATAGAATATTCTTAACATTTCTAGGTTATTTACTTAATTATTCATTATTATTTTATATGTGCTGTTTTCTTTTTTTTATCTACATTTATTTATTTAATTCATTAATTCATTAATTTATTTATTTATTTATTTAATGTTTCTATCTTACCACCATGAACTATACTACTGTAGTACTTATTACATTTAATTCTAACTAACTAATTAAAATATATATTTTGATGTTATTTTTTCTGTAACTTTACCTCTAGGGGTGGGAAGAAGGCTGGACCTGTCTTTGTGTGGGATGCGTATTTATGTATGTACATATTAAATGTTAAATGTAAGATACCATTTTTTTTTTGTCTTTTATGTTTGTTATGCTATGTTTGGAAAAAAAAGGAATAAAAATAATTTTCCCAAAAAAATCCTAGTATGTATATAGTATTTTTGATCAGCTGTGGTATTGCTCCACTAGCAGCCTTTAACTGGGAGAGCCATAACAAAAGAAAAGGGGTGAGTTTCTTTGTGGAGTCGCCGGAAGCAGCAGGTTGGTGGAGGACAACAGAGGAGGGGAGACCGGACAGCGGACAGATTATCCCTCAGACTTCATCTAAAACTATCTGTTTTTACACATTTGGACAAAAAATGTCTTTAACCCAAGAATCCCTGCTGTCTTTTCTGCTGGAGCACGGAGGCAAAGTGAAGAACTCGGAGCTGCTGAACAGCTTCAGGACTCAGATCAACAGCAGCGATCCGCAGGAGAAGCAGCACAACAGGGACCTCTTCAAGAAGCTGGTGAACAGCGTCGCAGTGGTCAAACACATCGACGGGGTAAAGTTTGTGGTGGTAAAGAAAAGGTACCAGGACTTTGTTGTTAAAGAGGCTGGGCATGATGACAGTTTCTCCAGCCAAAACGCCAGCTTTTCCTGCACATCTCCTCCTCGAGTCGAGTCCATTTATTCTGACATTGAGAACAATAACATGTGCACAAACTATTATAGTGATGCAAAACATGCGTCTGCAGGCCAGGAAAGGAGGCAGGTATCCAGAAGCATTAGTAGTGCGGATGAAACTACTGTTAAAGTCCTGAATATCTGTGGAGATCAGGCGAGCAGAGCCTGCAAATCTGGACCTGTGTTTGCTGTCATAGCAGTGAAATCCCCTCAGAGAGACTCTGCAGCAGCAGCAGCAGCAGCACAGGATGGATCACACTCCCAGGTGCAAAAAACCTCAGACAAACCAGTCACCAAAGTTTCTACACCTGCTCTGACTCCTAACTTTCCAGCTTGTAAGAAGGGTGCACAGGATGGATTACACTCCCAGGTGCGTAAAACCTCAGACAAACCAGTCAACAAAGTTTCTACACCATCATCAGTGCCAACTCTGACTACTAACTTTCCAGCTTGTAAGAAGGGTGCACAGGATGGATTACACTCCAAGGTGCGTAAAACCTCAGACAAACCAGTCACCAAAGTTTCTGCACCACCAGTGCCAGCTCTGACTCCTAACTTTCCAGCTTGTAAGAAGGGTGCACTAAGTGACTCCCAGTGTTGGGCCCAAAACAGACAGCCAGAGGACATGCAACCCCCAGGCTTTCCCCTGGGGAGGCCCCAAAACAAGAGAGATGATGCAAAGTACTCAGATTCTGTGCCTTTGGAGCCATTAGCTCATGAGTGGTTGGTAAAGTGTGCTGCTGGACTGTGGGGACAGATCCACGCTTTGCTGTTGCAGGACACACGGCTGGCACAGAAGAAAGACTTCATGTCAGGCTTCACAGCGCTGCACTGGGCCGCCAAGGTCGGCAACAGCGAGATGGTACACAAGCTCGTGGACGTCTCCAGGAAAAGAGGCACTTGTGTTAACGTCAACTGCAAAGCACACGGAGGATACACGCCTTTACACATCGCAGCCATGCACGGCCACACTGAAGTGATGGTGTTGCTTGTGCAAAGCTACGGAGCCAGTGTGAATGAGAGGGATAATGATGGCAAGAAGGCCTTCCACTACCTGGGCGCAGGTGTGTCAGAGGAGGTCAGAGCACTTGTGGGAGGACTACAGCAGAGCAGAGAGAAGACAGAAGATGGAGAGTACAGAGAGCACCCGAAAGGCTTCAACACTATTAGTAAACTGTTCCAGCCTCACATAGGGAAGAAACAAAAGACTAAGTTTGCTCATGACTCGTGAGAATGGATCACATTATTAAAAGTGTAATAGATAAGACTGTCTTAGTTTGTATATTATGTTAATATAAAACAAGGTAAACCAACATTTATCATTTATATAACTTAAAGTCTATAACTGAATTATAGTCTCTCAGTACTTATTACTTACTTAGTACTTACTCTTATACAGTGTATTACTGCTGGATGTACTATTTATGAATGGTATTTATAATTTAATCATCTTTTTTTCTTTAGCTGAATTCCACATATTAACAATGTTATTTTGAACCCATTTGTATTTATGTTTTCTTACTAACAACACACACAATCACAAAGTGATATTCACACATATTTTCATTACCTAATGTGTAATAAATCTGTAGACGTTACGTCTTGATTTGTGACTTAATAGTATGAGGAAATATGAAAACAGACCACACCTGGGAAACGGTTGCTACCAACACATTGTGTTGTTGATGTAGGATGTAGGACTTATTGCTTTTGTGCACAGCAGATCATGTTTTTATGATATTCTGATCATCAAAATTAAAGTTTTTTAAAGCAGAGAAAACATAGAAGTTGTTTTTTTTACATTTTGAAAAAGCTTCAGTAAAAGCAAAGTGGACCTTTGTTGGGGCCAGATATGCAAAGCAGGCGAGCAGACTGGGTGCTGGAATGTCTCCTTTATAATCTCTTTGTGAACTTGAGCTGTAATGGATGAGAAAGGCCTCTCTTTGTGGGACACCATGGCTTCATTCTGTGGACTGATGAGGTAAAAAAACAAAACACATGATTTCTCAGAACCGTAAGAAGAAGGAGCCAAAGATTAAATTGTAGGGTGGGGTTTCATTTAAACAGGAAAGACATAACATCTTCAAAAACATTCATGTTGTCATTAATGAATGAATGGCCTTTTCACAAATCCGGCATGCTGGAAAACAGTAATCTGCCTTTTTCTTGTACAGTGTGTCCTTAACTGACTCGGAGAAAAACAATCCCTGATGATATGAAAAGACAATGAAGCCATAAGAAAAACTGTGCCAGAACAATGTCCTTTGTCTTGTTATCTGGAAAAAGAAGCTGCTTGCCTAATGATCCCGACAAAGGACAGCTGCACTCACACCAACTATCCAACATAGCAGACTGCATTGTGTTCAATCCACCTACAAAAACGTTTCTTTGCTAGGCAACTGAAATACAATAAAAGGAAATCTACCACAGAAAAGCTTCCTATGTCGCTTCTTTAATGGTCCAGACAAGCATCAAAGACTGTCCAACAATACTGTGGAGTGGTGCAGGTCTTGTTTCATTTCCTGTCAGTACAAAATGAATACTTATAGCTACTTCAAAACAGTATAATATGCACATTAGTATACCTTTTAGTATTAGTATATGGCGTTTAGCTGAGACACAGCTACAACCTAAGTTTAAAGACAAGCTAGTCCCTAGAGGCTACAATTACCCTTCATAATATAAAAGTGTCGGATGGCACAAACAACATCATTTTTCTATTTTTATACCCTTGCAAGCAGTGGGGATAAACCTTTTTTTAGATTGTCCAAATCAATCAACATTAAATCAATGGTAATGCCATCCAACGCTATCCTACTGTACTAAAAGCTTTATGCTGATAGCATGATAATGGAGCTACACTGGTGCTGTGTTTTAAAACAAAGTAAGGCAGCTAAGTCATTATAGTAAACACAAAAACTATATCTGTGTCTAATCAGTGGCCACAACATGAGGGCCAATTACAGCTATTTCCACCACACAACATGAGCACTGGTTTAATTGTACCATCTTCGTTGACTTGTTTTTCAAGGGATGACTTGTGCTGAACAGACCAACTCTTTTTTGTCATTTCTTCATTTTGAGTCAGTACCTCTAAATAAATCCCATTGTTTTAGTTTATCTTAGATTATTTTAACAGATGAGGGGCAATGTGGTGTCCCTTTATTTGCTCTTCATAAATGAGGCCAGTAGAGGGCGAGCTTGCTAACATTATCATTCACAGTTTAAGAGGTCACCAGAACAGTTATGCAAACAGTTTTGTGGGAGCCAAGTTTCGTATACATGTTTTAGTTCAATAAATAAGTACAGTCTGTATTTTATGTAGGTGAAATAAAGAAGTGATTTCTTTGAATAAGTTAATTAATAGTAATTAATATGTTTAAAGGTTAAAAGTCATTTAATGATAATTTGATTTAATTCATCTTGATGTAATGTCTTTGTGTGTTACTTTGTAACTGTTGGACCGGTAATTAGGTTACAGTCGCTTTAAGAGAAATAGGCTTCTTGTGCTCATTGAGGTATAAACAGTGGGTTTGTTCAGTTGAGACTCAAGTTAATGACCGAGCCACACGGTTTTCTTACCGTAGTACAGTTTGCTAATTAGGAGAACTTAGCTTTCAATGATCCTGTAAGAAGATACTACAAAACTGTGGAATAAAGATGTTTGTTTTATCCTTTTTTACATCGGAGTCCTGTGGAAGTTTTTCCTTCTCAAGTAAATGTACACGAGTAAATCCAAGGCGATCGTTGAGCTTCAACCAACCACAAGTTTTTTAAATATAATTACCTCCACCAAGGCCGAAGACCTAGGAAGGAGGTTATGTTTTCACCGGCGTTGGTTTGTTTGTTGGTTTCTCCGTTTGGAGGATAACTCCAAAAGTCCACGATGGATTTGAATGACATTTTTTGGAGCGGTGGGTTGTGGCACAATGAACAATCCATTAGATTTTGGTGAAAATTGTGAAACCTGCCTTGGCGGAGGTCTGCGCTCTCCAAGTGCACTTCTAGTTTTTACTATTTCTTCATTGAGTGAGAAGACCTTTAATGGTAGTTATAACTTGTCCATGTTGATATGTTAAAAGTGTTATAAGATTACAAAGTTTACAGTTTAAGTAAGATAATGTCCTATAAGGTGATAGTTTTACATGTGGAGTAATTTGCAAAACAAGAACCACAACACTAAAACTGGCTGAAAAATCAATGTCATGACAATATGAGTAAGAACATTTTTCCAGCTGATAATAACTTGAATGAATGTACAGAAAATCACATAAAATAATCAAACTGATGTTCACTGCAACAAACACTGTGCATTAACTTCAGACAACCCTCTTAAATAAAACATTAAATCTTGTATTTCTAAGTGGGTGATATTTTTTTGTAAAAATACAATTAAGGTTAGCCACTTGATAAAACTACTTCTTCAGCGGTGTAAAGTTAAACTCAACAAAGTGTCAGCACTGGAAGTGGAGAGGATATGTCTTCAAAATAAAAGCGCAAAATATGTTGACATAAAGATCCCTATATTATTTTTGAAGGCCATGATGTGGAATATTATCAGCATACTGCTGGGCATCTAACGTAGGAATAAATATCTTGGGTGTAAAATTCTCTTTTTTGTGATTTTGCTGTTTAAATCTTAATTAAAATCTTATATCTCAGCCAACATTTGTATGTGGGGCCCATGTTGGTAGTAAATGGGCTGAAAATGGTCCCTATATGGGATTGTCCATGGGTTCCTTAATGGCCCCGTGCCAATTGCCCTTGTGGGTTTCATGCAGGAGTGGGCCCAATCTGGGCAACATAAACCAAAACCCATCTCGGCCCCAGGTTTAAGTTCTATGTGGGAACTACATGGGGACTACATGGCCTGAAATATGGGTTGTAAGTGGGTTTGTCCACAGTTTCCATGATGGCCCCATGCACTAATTTCCCAGTAGTGACCCAACTAGGACCCACACAGGTAGCCCACATGGGGAGCCCATGTGGGACCAACTTAGTTGACCCAAGTGGGCCCCAGATAAGATGCCCATTTTGGGCCCATGCCCACTTGGTACCCAGGTAACCCCAGCATAACCCATGTGGGGCCCACATAACCATGTTGGCTGGGATAATATAATATCATTTTCCACTTGTGCAATTTTGTTAATAGTCTGTTTATTGTCAATACTGTACTATTTTTATACTTCCTTCTATTTAAATGGTTCATATTTTGTAACACTTTGTTTAGCTCTTTTTTTACTGTGTTAGCTGATGCATCTTGTTTTTTGCACTATCCCCTTTGCTAGAGGAAAACTGCAAATTTCCCCACTGCGGGACTAATAAAGGAATATCTTATCTTATCTTATCTTATGAATGCGAGTTTTACATTAACATGCCGATAATAGCTACTTTGAACTCTGAACATAGAGATCTCTAGGAATATTCAATTCATATTTCCCTTTTAAAAATACCATTAAAAAAAACCAACTAATTGCAAAAAAATAAACTGGCATTCTTTTCATTTATTTATTTGTTTATTTTTTTAATGGGTTTTTAATGATTTATTGAAATTATCTGATGAGAATCATGGATGCACAACACAGCATTGTTTAATTAAATGTAACCTTATCATGTAAAAGTAGCCTCTTGCTGTTTGCTGACTGTGATATATGATGAGTGAAGCTGAGCAGGTAATATCAGTGATGGAGTTGATTGCACACACCTGCGCATGTTGATCAGCGGCAGCACGTGCTGTTTACCTCGAGCTCTCAGTGGAGAGAGGCTCTTTAAGTTTTTGTCTGGTTTCGTTGTTTATAATGGAAAAACAAATGCTGATATCAGCTGTCCTTGGTTATTTTCGCACGGTTTTCTTTGTGCTGCTGGTCACCTGCAGCAGCCCGCTGGTCAGATCCTCTCTGGCTGCCTCCAACGCGCTGCACCACCTGGGTGACTTCACCTATCCGTACGGCAGCATCTTCTCTCCGCTGCTCAAGGCCCTGTCGGAGCATGGAGGCTCCAGGTGGAACCCAGAGCTCAGGAAAAAGATGAAACCAGAGCACAGGTACATGAAATATCTGACGGAGGTTTACAAGAAGTCCTCCAGGGTGCAGAGGAGTTTGGATGGGAGTGAAATCTACAACACAGTCCGACTGATCAAGCCACAAGAGGAATGTCTTGCACAAAGTAATAAAGGTGAGCAAAAGTGATGCCAAACAACCCACACACAAATGGTTGTGGAAGATTGTGTATGAATGTGAACTGTATATATGTTTGGAAAATTTGTAACACAAATATGATGTTGTATATAGTATGTATGTGATAAATGAATGTACTTGATTTCGGGCCCCAGGAAGACTAGCTGGTGCCATTGGTATCAGCTAATGGGGATCCTTTAAATAAACACACAATGTAATACACATAACCTTCACCACAGTGCTGAATGGCATTATTGCCATTAAGGTCAAGGAAAACTTTATTATCCCTATTTATTATTAGCAGTACCACACAGTCATCAAACAAATACAATAAACACAATAAATAGCCTATTAAAGGCAATAAATACAAAAGCTTACAACATACAACATTATAGATAGATAGATAGATAGTAACTTTATTGATCCTGAGGGAAATTCAAGTTTCCAGCATCGCAGTTCCATAGTGCAAATAGGCAGTAAAAATGTTAGTATAAAAAAAAAAAATTCTTGCAGAAATGTCAAGTTTTGATACCAAATCAAAGCATGGCTTTTTCTATGGTGTTCCTCAGTCTTGGTGTCTTAATGTGGTATTTTGGAGGGATTTTTGATCATTTATCAATTCTTAAGTAGTAAAAAAAGAATATCATAATATGACACCCAAAGACAAACATTTTTATCAATAACTAAAGGTAAAGATTAGCTATAGGTCAAAAGGTCACTTTTCCAAAGCTGTAGTTCAGGGGCAAAGCTGTATTAGGTTACCAACGGCTCCAGATTCACTGTGCTTCGAATGGCTTTAGTCATATAATTAACTGCATATGTTTTTTTATTCTTTTTATTTAAGAACAATATAAACTAAGAGGGTCCTGCTTTATTGGCTAATGACATGGCTCTGTTTTGTATAGGGGCTCTGTGTCAAAATCAAATTTCCAAAAACTTGACTTGACACAGAAAACCTGGAGCTAGGTCTGATTATTCCAGTGTGTTCAGGTGGGGCTTATAATGAAGCTGCAATGTGTAGTCTGCTGTCTTAAACTTGGAGGCTATAGGGGTGGAAGGAGAGTCAATAGGGGCACAACAACAGTTTTCATCTCGTCATTAGTGGGGTCATAATGACACTAATGTCACAGATATTTGGTTTGGTACCAGACTGAAATACATTATGTGCTATTGTAGGACGTTACAGTACTCAAAAGACTGCTTGTCTTTTGGTCCTTTTAATAGATTTGACTAAATCTCAGATAGAAACATTAAAGTTGGATTAAGGGGATGTTGTTTTGAGCCCTGAACAACATGTACAGTGTAAGATCACTTTGATAACTAATAATTAATTCTAATAATCTGTGTTGGTTTAAACATTGTTCCATCAGTGCAGATTCAATCTGAGCAGTGATTTTGCCTAACTATTGAAATAAGTGGTTATGTTTTATTGTTGATGAATTATCTCATTTAGTTTTTATTTTAAATATATTCTAAAAACTACAAAAGATACTTTAAAACTCTAACGATAAAGAATCATTATGTAAAACTTGATTGCAATATTGACATGCTAAGTGGGTATATTTGGTATTAAATCAAATATCTCTTGTGCAGTTCTTCTTGTTAATCTTGCTTTTGCACAATTTCTGAAATAACAGTTGTTAGAGGAGGAAAACAGGATATCTTAAAGTGGATGCATTTCACCTGTGGTGTCTCCCTTAAAGCTCATGTGTCATGCTGTAAAGGCAATCAGTGACATTATGCATTGAAACAGGCATATGCACAAGATGTTTTTGTTTATTCTGGCTAATTAAAATGTAGAGTAATCATGAGTACATTTGTGAGACTGATATGTAATGTTGACTCAGTACCTTGTGTTTTCTCATATTCTTCCTCAGAGAGTTTTACGCAGGATCTTTCCTACAGTCTTGATCAAGTCAGAAGAAAAGAACAGCTTCTGAAGTCGACCCTGCTGTACAATTTCGACCATGACCTCGCAGCACCTGTCAACTCTGTATGCTACCTGAGTCTGGGGAAGCAGGAGCACTCAAACCAGTGTCAGCGGTGTCCCGGAGTCCACCACGCTGTGAACTTCACAGTCAGCGCAGAAGGGAGAAGCAGGAGGAACTGGGTGGAGGTTGACGTCACCTCGTTCCTCCGGCCTCTCTTAAAGTTTCAGAAGAAGAACATACACCTGCTCGTCAATGTCACCTGCCCAGAGGAGCAAAGAGCCAGTGGCAATGGGCGCAAAGGCCTGCTGGAGTTCACCCTGAGGTCCCCTCTTCTGCTTCTTTATCTCAATGACACCAGCAAAATCGCCCACCAGAGGTCTCTGGTCAATGCCAAAGCGGGTCAAAGGCCATCCGGTGCGGCGAACACGTTTCACAAGCAGATGGTTTTCAAACCAGAGACGAGGATGGGGCGAAAGAGGAGATGGAAGAGGGAATCTTCAAAGAGCAAACGAGGCGATAAAAGTCTAGATATCCACCTGCCGGAGCTTCTTCCGAGCTCTGAGTTCAAGACAAGCGACTGTGCCTTGTATGATTTCCGGGTGCGATTCAGCCAGCTCAAACTGGATCACTGGATTGTTTTTCCACCAAAGTACAACCCCAGGTACTGCAGAGGCATCTGCCCGACGACCATCGGCTTCATCTACGGCTCGCCTGTCCACACCATGGTGCAAAACATCATCTATGAGAAGCTTGACTCCTCCGTGCCCAGGCCCTCATGCATCCCCTCCCATTACAGCCCCCTGAGCGTCATGATCTTTGAAGAGGACGGCTCCTACGTCTACAAGGAGTTTGAAGACATGGTTGCCACCAGGTGCACTTGTCGCTAAGCCAGCTACCAACATGTCTGTTCTGTTTTTCCTCATTTTTTTTTTTACAGGCTGAATACCACAAAACCTCCTCGACAGTCATAACAGGTGGAGTTTGTATCCAAGCACTGGATAGTTTGACCAGGCTCAGTGATTTCATGAATTCATAAAATCGTTGTGCATGAAGTTTGATCTGGAGCAGGTGTGTTTACTTAATCAAGTGTGTAACATTTTTTATCCTAGTGAAAAAATGTGGAAAGGTCCATTTATTTCCTTTTTGTTAAGGCATGAAAAGAAAGGGTGCCAACGCATCCTGTTCTTCATCTTCCTGTTTGCAACATAGTATTGAATCTGACACGATTGAAGAAGAAAAATTAGTGTTGTATGATTTTGTATATTTTTTTTTTAAGTTATATTTCTGTTAACTTATTTTGGGTGGGTGGTCTGTCACTATTATTTAATTTGACACAATTGCCAAGTTTTAAGTATCCCTGTTCTGGACGAAAGATGAAAAAGCAGTCACAAACTCTTATCAAACCTTTTACATATCGTTTTATTCCTGGGGATTGGAGACAGCAGTCTGAATAGCAGCTGTCCTCATAATGTCCAGAATGAAAGTTGTCAAGGTTTCAGTGTGTATTTATTACTTCTGGTCACTGCGTGACTGCATAGTATGAATTGAGTGTATACTTATGAATTTGTACTGGTTGAATGTGACTTAATGCATGTCCTGTCTATTTATGCATATTGAATGAATTCACTGTGTGTCTGTGCTCGGCTTAGGGATATTCAAAAGAGTGAAAATATGTAGACAGATTGTTGGAAAATAAAAAATAACATGCATACATGTTATCTGCATACAGCTGGTTGTAAATGTTCATTCAACATAGGGAACGTATTTGTGCACAAAAGAAAACAAGAGAAAGATTTTGATTCTTGCAATGAAGTGTTGAGTCTAAATGGTCTGGCCAAATACACATAGGCAATGCACAGACTCCGTAAGAGAAGAGAGTGGTTATAGAGGTATCTAATGCTTACCATAAATGGACTGTCAATACTTCCTTGTTCACACCTAGGCCTATGGAAAGGAGGCTGGGTCACACGTCAACAACGAGTCATACCTTTGGGGGTACAACACATGCGCAGGAAAATCTGGCCTGCACTCACCGAAATTGAGCCAATTGCAACGCACGACCGCAGCTTCAGTTACACTGCACATGTGTTATACCCCAAGACCCATGTCCACCCGTGACCCAGCCTCCTTTCTAAAGGCCATGGTTCACACGCCTTTCTGGGGTCTCAGATGAAAGGCCATGTTTCCATTCATGGTCATGACCTATAATGTGGACCTGGACCTCCTGCAGGAAAATGAAAGTTAATTGTTCAGATCAGTTCAAAGGAGATCCACAGCCTCAGTCAGACACTTTGTCAAGTTGGTGATTTTGCCCTCACTCTCATCTTCTTATGTGCCGCTTGTCTGAGGAAGGCACAAACAGAAAACGGAGTTGAATAGAAGCTCATTGTGCTATATCTCAAAAGAAAGGCCACATGTTAGGCCAAATGGCATAGCACATGAGCAGACCATAGCACTCTATGCACCAAGTTGTGAAGCATTTTAAAGCCTCATTCCCTCAGGCTACCTGTGGCATTTACCTTTTCTCTGGTGTCCACCTCTGATTGTGGTTCGTATTGCACACTGTAGTCCAAACGAATTGCTACCCAGATTAAAGGGAGTGTTTGTAACTTCTTACACGTATAAATCATCGGGGGTCGGTGTCCCATGCGTGCTTGCATATGCACGATCACGTGTGGCTACGCTGTTCAGACAAGACTCCAACACAAACTACACAGAAGCACCAAAACAGCAAAGTTATATCTAGTGAAGCCCGTCTATTAAACCGTGTTGGCCGCGGTCGGAGGACGCGGGGGAGACCATAGCTTTGGTCTCCACAGCCGGAGTCTCTGCTGTACTCTGCTCCGCTGCTCTTCTGCCTGCCTTCACTCAGCTCGCTCCATCTCACGCGCATGCGCGCACACTACACATTGCAGAAGACTTTGTAGCTCTGAGAATATCTAGTGAATGTACAGTGGACGTTTGTGCAGGAATAAATGCTGCAGCTCCTCCAGACCAACAAAGGTTTCCCGTGTCTTTTGAAATGACGGGGCTCCGCAGAGAGAAACGTTATCGTCTCTGACCGGGTGCCGGTGTCTTCCCTGTTCCCTGCGGTCAGGAGGCTGAGGCAGGAAAAGCCAACACTAGGATCAGCAGTGATTCATGGAGAGACCTTCGTCTGGTCAGCTAACATTACTGCCAAGCAGGTGAAATATAGAGTGATATTGTGGTTTTAGCTGACGTATGTCGCCTCACTGTTTTGAGCGATGCTGGTTCATGTCTATTTAGAGCGAGCACAAGCGCGAGCCCGATGCTGACTTTCGTTGACTTAACGGCCACAGGTGTCGCTGTTAACAAGCATTTCTGATTCTTACAAACAGTCCCTTTAAGGGTCCGGGTTTGGGGGTTTGAAAATATGGTCACCCTAATTTTGCCAAAGAGCAGTACAATTTTAAGATTTTGAGTCTAAAAACATATCTGAATCATCAGTCATTTAAGAACAAAATCTGCATAATATGTGTTTAATATGGACCTGTGTCTTCAATAGTAGTTAAACAAAAGCGATGTCTATGTGAAGCCTTGGGTAACTCTCTTTGGACAAAGTAATAAAGATGGCAGAAGAGATTTTCAATAACTTTATTAAAACCATATAGTGACACAGACCAGAACACTTACAGGGCACACAACAGAAATAAATACAATTATGTGTACAGCACTCATTGTCAAACAGGCTTATGGTTTTTGATTTATGTCATCCAGAAAGAGAGAGGGCATGCTATGTCATCAGACAGAGATAGACAGAGATACCCGGAGTCCCATTAAATGGATCTTTAATAATACTTGAAGACCTGTGAATAAATCCTTGGTGGAGCCAGGAGAGTCTATATGGTTGGAACTGCGTGTTCACACTGCTACCAGCTGGTGGCGGTAATGCATCATAGAGTTGTTTGCACAACCGCCATAAACAACACCAACCAAGAAGAAGAAAGACAAAGAGTCCCTCCAGTCCGCCAGGTGGCAGTGACGTCAGCAGATAAGCGAGCCTTGAGTATAAAGCAAGGACACCGGAACTCTACAGGGGAATACTGTTAAGAAACAGCACGGTAAGCCTCAAAGTCACGGTTTTAACGGTGTAGTTTTGCTTCCACTAGCTTGTAATATAGTATTTTGTGATATATATCTGCTTTATTGTAGAAGAAGTGACCTAATGTTGGCCTCTTGTCGACTAAACGACCAGGTTTAACCAGGCAGCGTCTCAACGACCTTAGCAGCTCTCTGCTAACATGTCGAGCTCCTCCTGTGATCCATACATGTTTGGGATTGTTTGGTGGTTTCGCAATCATGTATCTAGATAATCTGTTTTCTGTCTTACAGTTTGTGCATGGAAGCTTTTATTAACAACGTTATTACTCTTTTAGTAAAGTTACACATGTTATCTGAAACATCTGTAAGAGGAGTTTGTTGATTTTAACATAATGTCCTTAACAAGACTTCAAGTAATAGTATGATATTATTTGTGATTTAATTTATTATTACTCGTATTTTTGTATTATTGTTTATTTTTTTGTGTTTTTTTGTGTTGTTTTTTTTTAACTATTCTTTATTATTATTTACTCTTTTAATTTTATTTCAATTTTAAAAGTTGAAGTTGTTTTCTCTAGTGTACTTAATGAGTTTGTCTATATCTCATCTACTTAAAAAAAGGTTTATAAACTATTGTAATTACGAACTGTAAATTGCATATATGAAAACAACCTTGAAAAATTAAGTATAAAAGGAAAAAAAAGTAATAGTGTGATAAATACAACACTTACTCTTATGATCACATAATATCCAGCCAGTCATGCAAAGAGAAGTACAGCCAGTTAACCCCCAAAGTCATTGTTAAAAATCAATGTCAAAGAAAGTCACACTCAGAGATTTAGTTATATCAGCTCATGTTTTTATTGCTAGAATTATTACAGCTGCTTATCAGTTTTGTATGAAAACATACAAACCAAACAGTGAACCCCATTTGTGTTTTCTAAAGTTGTTAAGTAAGTTAGCCCTAATAGTTCTGCTGGAAATGAAGAGTATTCTTAAATAGTGCAATAGGTAGTTGATTTGTTTTTTTTACTAAGATCCATTGAAAATATTTTTGCCTTTTTCTACTAAGATTAGCTGAGTTGTGTGAATGTCACAATACATTTTCCAACTATTTGATTTGGACTATTTGCATTTAGTGCAAATCATGAAAACATTTTGGTGCTAGTGGCTGCCTGTTTTAATTTTCCTTATGTAAATGTCTTATTGTCTTTTCAGATCAGCTGTGTGGTAAACATGGGCCGCCACTTCGGAGACTTGGCCAAGATCAGGCACATAGTCACATACAGCCTGTCCCCCTTTGAGCAGAGGGCTTTCCCCAACTACTTCTCCAAGGGAATCCCCAATGTGTGGAGACGTGTCACAGCCTCTTTCTTCAAAGTTGCTCCCCGTGAGTTATTCAATTTCTATTCAATGTATTTTACAATTAGTTGTCCATGCAAAGTTACTGTGTTTCGTATGATTTGTTTCTCCAAAAAACAAGCAAGCATACGAAAGAACAAAGAAACCATGGCTATCGATTCCTCCCTTGCTCTGGTAAAACAAAAACATAGGCCCACCCAGGTGCATGCTGGTCCTAAACCTGCCTGTCTACATACTTATTTAGCAGCAGGTGCCCACAGTGTTACCCAATTCACAAACAAAAATACTAATTTATGCAAAAAATAAATGAACTAAACAAGAAAATAATTCAATTAAACAAATAACTAGCACTAGAAACACTATCAAAATCTAATATAAATAATTACAAACATCTAGAATACTCACTCAAACAATTATTATTAGTAAAACAACCGCTAAATACCAACAACAAATAAATAGCTCCTACACCCATGATGTCAACAGAAAAAGTTGTATACATACTGTAGATTGGCAGAGGTGTTTTTTGTTTTCAGGCAGGAGTGGATTTTATGAATACAATCCTCTACCACTGTATATAGGTTTTTTTTATATTGTAATATCAATACATATTGTGATATGTTAATCACATTCATACAAAAATCCTATAACGTCTAGGTTCATCATTACGAGAGCCTTGGTGTTGAGATGGGCTGGGGCCAAGTCGTATAATAGACCTGTTACCTGCTTTGGCCCCAGCTTATGTTGTGGTTTAAATGATAAGTGATAATGGACGACAAAAAGAGCAGACAAATGTTTGACGCAACAATACTGTCAAATGCCAAGTGCATGCCCACAGGTGCCAGCAGCATCTTTCTTTACTTCTCATGTTGTAAATGTAACCCTATTTTACCAGTCAGTTTCAAATCAAGATTTTTAACTATGCAGTAATAATGTACATAATAATGTAATCTGTATTTTGTAAACATTGTATGCTATGTATTAACTTTAAATCATAGAAAAGCTTTTGTTTTGGTTCTTTGGAAAGTAAGATTATGCTAGTACAGCAAATACTGCTCACCCTTGCAAAAATGTGCAGATGCATCAAAAATCGGATTTTTAAAACCATGTTATTATATATATTTTTTTTTTTTCCCATGTAGATGATGCGTTGAGTCACGCTCTTTCCAGTCTGCAGTCTGTTCAGTATATAGCAGAAAGGGTTCAATTAAATTAGAAAAATGTGGTTAATATTTCTTGTTTTTTTCAGGATCTCTGCAGGGATTGTATTATATTTAACAATTGGTTTTAAGATTTTACTCATGGCCTTTATTGCACAGCAAGGTGTGGCTAAATACAATTAAATATAGCGATGGTCCTGGTGCTAATTTGTTTTATAATTTTTCTTTTGCAGCAATGACCGTCATGTACCTGACATACACCTGGGGCAACCATGTCTATAAGCAGGACATGAGGAAGAATCCAGCTGACTACGAGAATGACGAATGAACTCCTGCCACCTTTCTGAAAGCTGCCCTCTGTTATTAATTCCAACTCTGTTTCACCAATAAAGAAGAAAAATATTTATGTGAAATAAGTCTTGATTGATTTCCTTCAGCCATCTCTTTGTCTCCTGTGTGGAGTTTGCACGTTCTCCCTGTGTTATCGTGGGTTTTCTCTGCAGGTTCTCCAGCTTCCTCCCACAGTCCAAAGACATGCAGGTTAATTGTTGACTCTACATTGCCCGTAGGTGTGAATGTGAGTGTGACTGGTTGTCTGTCTCTATGTGTCAGCCCTGCGATAGTCTGGCGACCTGTCCAGGGTGTACCCGGCCTTCGCCCAATGTCAGCTGGGATAAGCGGTTACAGATAATGGATGGATGGATCTCTTTGTGATTGGATTAATGTTCACTTAATGTGGGTGTCAAATCAATGCTATTTTTTTACTAAATGCAAATTTAGTGCTGAAGTGATTAGTCAATCAACAGCAAATGAAGGAACCTACAGTTTTGATAATTGCTCGAGTCATTTATCAAGCAAAAATGCCAATGTTTGGTAGTTCCAACATCTCCAATGTGATGATTTAATACTTTTCTGTTGTATAGTTATGTAAATTGAATATTGTTGTTTTTTTGGACTGTGGGTGGAACAAAACAAGAAGACAAAGATGACACCGCCTTGGAATCTGGTAAAGTTTAATGGTCATTTTTCACTATTTTCTAACACTGAGCTAACCAATGTAAGTTTTGAAAACTGTCTGGGTTTGTATTTTGGCTTTCAAAAACCAAGTTTGTGAAAATGGGTGGAGCTATGTTAAGGATGACTCCAGTGCGTCATCGAGTCATGATTTCAGCCCCGCCTAAAAAATCCTGAACACAAAACTGGACAAAAACAGTTTAACGGTCTAACTCCTCAATCCAGTACTACAATGTTCACAGCCTTTGCACATGTTTTCAGTAATTATTTTCCAACATTTACAATGTGTTTAGAAACAAAACTCTGAATTTCCTTTACACGGCCTTTAAAGACTAAATACAATGGACAGATTAATCAAAAATAATTGCATAAATTTAGGTGATCTGGCAATGACAGACAACCTAAATGCTGCAGTCTGTCACGAGTCTAATAAATTACATTTAAGACTGATGAGGCAAGTGATAAGCATTTATCTGCAGTAGTTATAATAATGGTAGTGGATGGGGGCTTTTATGTTGAAGTAGGCCACCGGAAGTTGGGGGCTACAGTGGCCTCAGCATTAGCAGGTGTAAATTATTAAAACGGATACATGGATGCATATGAAAGAGAACGGATATGATCTTGTATAAAAATAAATCACTGTTTTATTGCTCATGGATTGACAATGGAATTTTGTTAGTTGGTCAATTGGTAAATAATAAAGGTCTGTTGATGTCATATTCAGAATTTCTTCAAAGATTTAAGATACCAGTCACATCCAAGGAATATGCTATTATTGTTGATGCAGTTCCCACAGGTTCTCTTCGATGTTTAAAGAATTGTAATCTCACAGAAAGTGACATTATTAGTTCTGTGCATATTATTGGAGATATTAACATTCTGAATAAACCATGCACTAACAGACACATTAGAGATGTTTTGAACTGTGTTACACCTCCTGCAGCGAAATTCTTTTGGTCGTCTATTATGGGTGATTTACAGTGGGAAAAGGCTTGTTGTATTCAAAACAAATATTGTATCAATAATAAAGTGAAAGAAGTATCCTTCAAGATTTTACATAGAATTTACCCTGTTAAAGAAGTATTAGAAAGATTTAAAATAAATATAGACTCTACATGTGTTTTTTTGCGATTCAGATTGAGAAACAATATGTCATTTATTTTTTCACTGTAATCATTCGACTTTATTTTGGACTGATATGCAGAATTTCATAAATAGAAAAATTAGTGCTAATGTACAGATTAAAGTATTTGATGTGATGTTATATTTTGTGTTTTATGAGATGGATAGCATCATTACCTAAATAATTCAGCTTCTGATTATTCTTGGTAAATTCCATATCCACAAATCTAAATGGTCTGACTCTAAACCCTGCTTTTGTCGGTTTCTTGTTGAACTCAAGCAGTATGGCACCTCACTTGAAAATGTCAAAAACCAAAAAGCTGTTGTCTCTCAATATTTTAGATGAAGTACATTTTCTTGAACTCTGAAAAGAATTAGAATGAATGGACATTGAACTCCTCTGTCATTAAAGGGACTGTTTGTAACTTTTTACATGTATAAATCTACGGGGTCGGTTTCCCATGAGCGCTCGCGTGTGGCCGGAGTCTCTGCTGTACGCTGCTCCTCTGCCTGCTTCCCTTCACTCACACACTGCGCGCGTTTTTGCTGTCTCGCTCCACCTCTACACGTGCATGCGCGCTCACTACACACTGCAGAAGAGTTAGTTTAGCTCTGAGAATATCTAGTGAATGTACAGTGGACGTTTGTGCAGAAATAAATGCTGCAGCTCCTCCAGACCAACAGAGGTTTTCCGTGTCTTGTGAAGTGACGGGGCTCCGGAGCGAGTAGTGTTATCGTCTCCGACCGGGTGCCGGTGTCTCCATCCCACCGCGGTCGGAGACAATAACGTTTCTATTCCTGCTTCAGCCCCGGAGGCTGAAGCAGGAAAAGCCAACACTAGGATCAGCAGTGATTCATGGAGAGACCTTCGTCTGGTCAGCTAACATTTCTGCCAAGCAGGTGAAATATAGAGTGATATTGTGGTTTTAGCTGACGTGTGTCGCCTCACTGTTTTGAGCGATGCTCGTTCATGTCTATTTAGAGCGAGCAAAGCGTCGACGCTGACTTTCGTTGACTTAACGGCCACAGGTGTCGCTGTTAACAAGCATTTCTGATTCTTACAAACAGTCCCTCCTATTATCTTTGGGGTCAATTTGACCCCATTCAGTGTTTAACGTCTCTAAATAAATGATTGACATCATTTTTTTTGCTTCATATTTAATGACTTTTCCTAATTTAATGGGGACAACTGGGTAAACATAAAATTAAAATGATATGTTTTCAATGTCCTGTACACATGCTGTATGCATTGGTGTTCTTTGGGGTCAATTTGACCCCAGGCAGTTTTAGCTGTATAAAACATAGAAGAAATATCAACATTTTACAACATATTTGTTTTGGATGATATTGAGGTCACTATAACATGCAACTTTATAATCTTCAAAAAGCTTTAGGGCCCTAACCTAACATAACCATAACTGTAGTAGTGCGAGAACCACTGATAGTTCACACGACATGGGGGAGGGGAAACATCATTCTCGCGAGAACTTTGATATTTCCCCACGCTTTGGGGGTGGCAAAATATGGTTCCCGTGAAAATATTGATTTTATTTAAAGGGCTATTTAGGTAGTCAACAAACAAACATAAAGTACCTGACACATAAACTTGGGTAACAATTTTAATTATAATCATTTTCTGGAGGTTTAAATTGCTGGGGTCAAATTGACCCCAAGGATAAAAGATGTTAGTAAATTTGAAGGTAACAGGAGGGTTACGTTTTTTTAATTTTTTTGTCTTTTCTTTGGTGCTGTTTCTTTGTATTCCCTATACTCTTTTTTTTTACATGTCTTTTGTTGAAATAAACTTCTGAAAAAAAGAAGAAAAAAAAGAGAACAGATATGGTAAAGTAATATTGGCAAGAAAGTGAAAATATCTTCTTTATGTGTACATATACATATCTAAAGCTGCTGCTCCTGCTGCTGCAGTGCCTGTCCCTGCCTGTAGAGGCGCCTGGTAGCATGGTGTGGTGCTCTGCTCTGCAGCAGGATGCTGCTATTGGTCAGCGGACACAGAAGCTTCGTGAAGGCTCTTCTCTCTCTCTCATCAGCCGGTCCACCGCATGCTGCTACACAGCTCCATGGAACAAGAACAAGGGTGTATTTCCACCGTCCGCTGACTGGAAACCCTCCACTGCTGCTGCTGCTGTCACCTTTTACCACTGAGTTATCTATATCTCTGTTCTTCCTCGTGACCACTGTAACACTGTTAACCGTTACCGCCAGCTAGCTCGAGAAGATGTCAGTTGTCGGGTTTGACGTCGGCTATCTGAACTGCTATGTAGCGGTAGCCAGAGCCGGGGGCATCGAGACCGTCGCTAACGAACACACCGACCGATGTACACCGTGAGTACAATATTATGTATGCTTTATGTTTCATTATATGCTCTGAAAGCAGGTAGAGAAGGAGAACTAATCCACTTATTGTTCCATCATAATATTGCGTTAGTTAGCCTAGCCAGTTAGCATGCTAGTTAGCTAGTTAGCATGCTACCTAGCTAACGGGTTTCACAACAGGAAACTGGCATGTGAGTGCTAAAGCTAGTTAGCCTATGCTAGTTAGCTTATGCTAGTTAGCATGCTAACGGATTTCACAACAGGAAACATGGCATGTGAGCGCTAATGCTAATGCTAACACGCTAGCTTTAACTGGATCCATTGTGAGTAACGTTACAATGAAAATCCTGGTTCTTCACGTCATGAGATGCTTCTTGTGGACTATAATGACGTCTTGAACACAGTCTAAAGCTTAGTAATGATAGATAACCTGCTCAGTCAGGTGATGGTGCTTTTTTTTTCTTACTGCAGGCATGAATGAGCGCATGATGGGAGGAGGCCTGTCAGACTGCTCGATTAATCCATATAACCTCATTATTCACACCTATAATACATAGGAGAAACACATACAGGAGTATATATTTGGATTAACATTAATTATATTATAAGATTAAATCTAATAATATAATTAATTAATTAATCCTCCTGCCCTCTGGTAGAAGATACAGGACTCTCACCAGCAGACTTTTAAATAAATAAATCATACGACATCTTCTCACACAAAAATATATCTTATACTGTATATGTTCTTAATATGCCTTTGTACAAAGTATTTCCTTTTATAATTGTAATTTAACTTATTATTTTAATGGAGCTTCCCAGCAAAAAGCATTTCACATGATTGTACCTGTATAACCGACGTGACAATAAACATCTGGAATCTTGAAATCGCCATCATCAAAATCAATTGGGATTACTGGTTACATCAACCTTTACATGAAGCTGCATCATTGTAAAAAAAAAAATTATGTTGTAGAAGAGAGAATTTAATTTAGTTGTTTTTTTCTGTTTTTAGAGCATTTGTTTCTTTTGGACCCCGGAACCGAGCGATCGGTGCTGCTGCTAAAAGCCAGGTATGTTTACATGGGACACTGGATCACTAGCCTGACAAAAGGGGGACCTGCTTTCACATGTTTGCACACCGGCAATATTTGCACTATGATATCATGTTTATTTTTGTTTATAGCTTATATTGTATATTGGTAGAATTTCCATTTTTTATTCTTATTTATTCTAATGTTTTTATCTATTCTTTATTATACTGCTTACTTGCACCAACAAAACCAAAGCAAATTCCTATTGTGTACCTCATACACCTGGCAATAAACACGATTCTGATTCATAGTGTTTTGGGGCCAAGGACCCCTTACAGAAAACATTTTAAAGGGACCGCCTCTTAATTGTAACACCGATTTAAGCATATGCTTACTACCACGGTCTGAAATGAACTTTTTTTCCTCACCTGCCACTGTGGCAGGTCACTGAACATTTCTATTGGCCACTCAGTTTTTTTGTCTGCCACTTCTGAAATCTAGGTAGAACACTTTAAAACTGTAAACACTGACTCAGTGGTACCAGACCATAGAATTATGGAATATATCATGTAACCTTAATACAAGACTATATTTGGTAACACTTCATTTTACAGGGCTGCAAATTTCATGGTAATTAGGTGTTAATTAGCAAGTTACCTATTTGAAATATCTTTGGAATTACTGCCAAATTACCCCAATATTTACCTCAGAATGTATCGAAAATTACTTTACTATCAGAATCAGAATGGTGTTCATTGCCAGGTGTAAGAGGTATACACTAGGAATTTTCTTTGGTTTTGTTGGTGCAAGTCAAACAGTATAATAACAAAAGAATAGATAAAACGTTAGAATAAAAATAAGAATAAGAATGTACAATTTACAAAATAAGCTTTAAACAAAAATAAACATGATATAAACAGATAGTTCAAATACTGTGTATGAGAGAGAGGGAGAGACAGACAGTCACTATAAACATAATTTAATAATTATATGCTAAAATAGTATATAATGGTTAAAATAGGACCCTTAGGCTTGAGAAGCGGCTGTGCGCTGCTCTTCATCAAACGAAGACACTTCTGATCAGGCACAAATCTCACCATTGTGTGACTTATTGTCTACACAAACTTAACCTGGTAGCTAATGTCATGATTCAGGGAGTTTTTCAAGAAATTTCTAAGAAGTTATTTCGCTAATTATTATCTTTTTACCAGCAGACATGGAAATAAAGCAAAAAAAATAAAAAAAAACTTCTTTTCCTGGAAATGTATTAAATAAATTACCAGCTATTGAGAAATAGCAGACCTGTAAAATGAAGTGTTTCCATATATTTAATTTAGGCTTTAGAATTGCTTTTTAAAATAATATTTCTTAATATAAGGAAAACCTGTCTGCCATGGTGGCAGGTGACCTGAAATTTTCACCTGCCACAGACAACATTGACCCTGTATTTGGCAGGTGGCAGGTGTTAATTTCATTCCCTGCTTACTACCATTTGTACTCTTAGATGCCGTTGGAACTACAGTATTTGTATCCTAAACTTGTCAACCTAAATACTTCACACCTGTTTCATAGTGAGACAGAAACACATTTCAATCTGAATCATGTTATGGTAAGAGGAGATAATGCTTTATTAGTCCCACAGCGGGGGGAATTCGCAAAGTTATTGAATGTTAATACCACTTACCTTTTAAACAGAAGGTGATTTTTATTGAAATCGGACTTGACTGGAGTTATTGCCCACATTTCAACTAACTGAACAGTAGCCAGACTGGCATAGTCCTAATAAATCCAGATTTTTAAACTAACCAGTCTGAAGTGGACTGTCACAATCATATCAGAATTTCTACTGGCCCAAAACTAATGTTGTTGGGACTTATGGACACAAGATGCTTATTTTTTCATAATAAATTTCATAATTTATAGCAAATTATTTCGCGGACCCCCTGACAGAGTGCAATGGACCACTGGGGGTCCCCGGACTCCACTTTGAGAATCACTGGAGTATGAGCATGGACAACACTAGTCATGCATAGCACATAGAATACAGCACTAACATAGAGTAAGATTTCAAGTCATGAATGCATAATTTGCTTAGATGTGCATGTGTTTTATTTAATGGAGAGTTTATCTTTTTTCACAGATCGTCACAAACTGCAAGAACACAGTCCAAGGGTTCAAGCGGTTTCATGGCAGGACGTTTTCGGATCCCCTTGTGCAGCGCCTCAAAAACAGTTTGGTCTATGATATTGCACAAATGCCCACAGGGACAACTGGCATCAAGGTAAGGAAAAAAATGAGGAACACTCACAGTTAAAGTGATATGATAGAATGTATAGTAATAGCCCAGACACACTGGATATACTTCCTAATTATCCTTGTAGGATTCAGTATTCATGAAGAGACCTGTAATGATTCCTATATCTTGTTATCATTTGGCCAGCCGCCACCTCAGATAATTGTCAACCTGCCGCTTACATTTTCGGTCACTCCTCAGACGCTCTCTGTGAGAGCAAAGAGACAAGTCTTTATTCAGTTGGGCGTATTTGCAGTGTAAAACAATAACTAGTTTCAATTTCACAGTGACTCGTCAGGGGCAGAGATAATAAAGAGCGACTGATAGGCCCAATCCCAATGTCCCCCCTAAGGCCTTTAACCCTGAACCTTAAGGGACTTAACTGAAGTCACCTGGTAAATGGTTGAGTGTGAGAGGCTGCAGGGGCTTGAAATGGTATAAATGCAAATAGGACAGCACTATGCGGCGACATATTACGTTACCTTGGCGATTGTGGGTTTTTATTTTACGTTTCTTACTGTCTGATTTGAACATCTTCCAGGCTCTTGCCTTGTGAGAGGAGAGGTAGCCTTATTGTCAAATAATCAATTCACTCGTTTTTGTCAATACAGCATCATTGAGCAAAATGCAAAAAAATGCTCAATGAATAAACCATGTGTTTAATATATACTCTGCTTGCATTTCTCTAATTTCATGTGTGTGTCGTCCTCTTTGTTTACCTTCTTATTTTTTAACGCCTCAGGGGCTTACTGTGGGAACCCTGTGTTTAACGTCCCAGAGCTATGAATTGTAGGTAATTCCCTCAGGCAATGTGCATAAATGCGGACTCACAGAAAGTGTATACGAAAACTCAAAGTCCGTGAGTGTGGACATTGTGGGATTGGGCAATAATCTATGAAGACAGTAGGCTACACCGGAAGGAGACATTTTTCTGTCACATCAGCAGATACAAAGAAAACACACTTTCACAATATCGTAAAAAAAAATCTATATAGTAAAGATAATAAAACAATAGACACAGTATGATACAGTCCCATAAATGGGTACAATTACAGATGTTCATTAAAGTGGTGTACAATTTTTTTTTCATTCAGGCATGAATATCTTTTGAGTTTGGAAGACCAAATTAGTTAATTATTTTTCTGTTCTGTGGTGGCGCGCATTGAGTTTTCAGATAAAGGATTAATGCCAACGAGCACTAAAAGCTTGTAGATGAACAACATTTTACTGCACCCGTATGCATGTGTGCCTTTTGAAGTTGTGAAATGTCTCTGTGTCATCACTAGCTGACCTAAGATCGTTTGTAGCCTTGATGACACAGTGGAAGTATAAGGGAAACCTTTAAGACTGACATTAGTTACAGGCAATGTGAAATGATCTGTACATGTTTGGAAATGCGACTTATTGTTAGATTTAATCTTTTTTTTTTACATTTGACCACAGGTTAAGATGTGTTACTGGCCCATTATAATTGATTCATTTGCTATACAAAACACAAATGTTGAGGAGACATAGTAGGAATCATCTTCTCTTCCTGTCTGTTTCTTTTTAAAGGTGATGTACATGGAGGAGGAGAAGGTGTTCAGCATTGAACAGGTTACCGCCATGCTGCTGACCAAGATGAAGGAGACCGCTGAGCATGCACTCAAGAAGCCTGTGGCTGACTGTGTTGTGTCTGTAAGTATTACATATTACTGCACCGTTTTGGATGCTGTCCTTGTACATGATGAGTAGAGGGACATATGTAGTCCTCGCCGGCATAAAAAAAAGCTTAAATGCTCCACCCACACAGATGTAATGTAATTTAAAATGCTCTTCTGTTGTAACCAGGTTCCCTGCTACTACACTGACGCTGAGAGGAGATCAGTAGTAGATGCTGCTCAGATTGCTGGTCTCAACTGCCTGAGGCTCATGAATGAGACGACTGCAGGTCTGTACTTGGTTTTTTTTGGGGCAGGGCTTGGGCAATGATGTGCAGGTTACTGATTGTTGAGTGCGGTTGCCAAAATGTACACTTTTACTGATTCCAGTACATGTTAACGTCATTAATCATTTCCCATTTTCTTCTCAGTCGCATTGGCGTATGGGATCTATAAACAGGATCTCCCTGCTATCGAGGAGAAGGCCAGGAACGTGGTGTTTGTGGACCTGGGCCACTCTGGGTACCAAACATCAGTGTGTGCCTTTAACAAGGGCAAAGTCAAGGTGTGTAGCTAAATCAGCATATCAAACATTCATCATCAATCTGAGACTTTGTTTCATTCCTTCAACTCTCTCTCTTGGCCTCTTCTCCTCATCTCTTAGGTCCTTGCTACAGCTTGTGACCCAGAGTTGGGAGGGAAGCACTTTGACGAGGTGTTGGTGAATCACTTCTGTGAGGATTTTGGCAAGAAGTACAAGATCGATGCCAAGACAAAGCCCAGGGCTCTGGTCAGGCTTTACCAGGAGTGTGAAAAACTGAAAAGAGTGATGAGCGCCAACTCCTCTGACCTGCCACTTAACATTGAGTGCTTCATGAATGACATTGATGTCTCTGGGAAAATGAACAGGTAGACCAACAAGAAATAATTTCTCGCTTTTAGTATCCACGGTTCATATCTACTCCGTTTGACTTTAAATTTCCTTATTAAAGCTTAAGTCATGTTAACCTTTTCTCTTGCACAAGGGGTCAGTTTGAAGAGATGTGTGCTGATATGTTTGCCCGAGTTGAGGCTCCACTGCAGAGTCTGCTGGAACAAACCAGTGAGTATATTTGTGATATACTTCACTTTATTTACCCGTCTTTCTTATTAAATCAGTCAAAGAACTTGAACGTATGCCGTTTCTTGGTTTGTGTGATGATAAAACTGCGTTTTTGTCCCATAAGAACTGAAGAAGGATGACATCTACGCAGTAGAGATCGTGGGGGGAGCTTCCAGGATCCCATCAGTCAAAGAGAGGATCAGCAAATTCTTCGGGAAGGAGCTGAACACCACACTGAATGCTGACGAAGCTGTAGCCAGAGGATGTGCCCTGCAGGTATATGACACTTTTGGTTTTTACAGCTGGTCTCCGACCCTCGCCAGAAAGTCACATAAGTGCTCGAATAAGCATCTGTTGATGTGAAAGGGATGTTTCTTGTTTTCAGATTAAACGTTTTTATTATTGAACCCCTGGTTGTGTCTCCACAGTGTGCGATACTGTCTCCGGCCTTCAAAGTGCGTGAATTCTCCATCACAGACATTGTTCCCTATCCCATCTCCTTGAAGTGGCATTCTGCTGCAGAGGAAGGTCTGAGGTAAAAAAAAAAAAAAAAAATCATAATTTCTATTATTTTTTTCCTCTTGTCTCTAATCTTGACTATTGAATGTAATACTTATTATGAAATATTCATTTGTTGCAGTGATTGCGAGGTATTTCCTGTGAACCATGCAGCACCTTTCTCCAAAGTGCTGACCTTCTACCGGAAAGATCCTTTTTCCCTGGAGGCCTACTACAATAGCGCTAATGAGCTGCCCTACCCTGATCCCACTATTGGTAAGCAGCTAAAGCTTCCTAAGTGATGTGTGACCACTAGGGGATAGAATGACTCCAAAACAAACATCCTGTCATGTTTCTGTCTACCTGACAAATGGAAGTCGAGTATTAACTCTGCTTTTAGCGCTGAGAAAAATACTTGGGTTGATAAACATGATGAAATTGATGAGCCAAAAGCAAATTACTGACCTCACCTCCCATGACGAATTGCATCAGGAGAGGCCTTACAAATTTTTATTGACACTTTTTTTTTTTTTTTCTTCCTTCCAGGTCAGTTCATGGTCCAGAAGGTTGTCCCACAGGCATCTGGGGAGAGCTCCAAGGTGAAAGTCAAGGTGCGAGTGAACATCCACGGTATCTTCAGCGTGTCCAGCGCCTCCCTGGTTGAAGTGCAGAAATGTGATGAGTCAGAGGAACCCATGGAAACAGAACAGGCCAATGAAAAAGATGGAGAGGTACTTCAGCCCCATTAAGTGTCCCTTTTTTCTCATCACAAAGTGTCCTTTTACACCAAGCATCAGGTTAGTAAGTGTACTACTATTTGAGACAAAAACATATTTATTTTTTTTACTCTCTGCAGAACAAGATGCAGACCGATGAGGAGGAGCAGGGTCAGGGAGATGGTCAGAAAGAAGCAGAAGAGAAGACGCCCCGTGAGAACGAGGAGATGGAGGTAAGATGCTCAATTTCTGTGAGAAAGAAGATCTGTTCTGTAGATCTGTAGTCTTTACAATGAGATACAATTCAACACAATGGCTCACAATAAATCATGTCTTTGAGAAGCTTATAATGTTAAATTTTTTCATGTATTAGGTTTAGACATTTGAAACATAATATGAGTGATATTTTGAATCTCAATGCCTATTCTCTTACCTTTTTTTTAGGTAACCCCAGAGGAGGGCAAAGGCGAGAAGAAGACCGACCAGCCCCCACAAGCCAAAAAGCCCAAAGTCAAAACAAAAGTGCTTGATCTTCCAATTGAAAACAGTCCACAGTGGCAGCTAGCTGATGACATGCTCAATCTTTTTGTAGAAAATGAGGTAACTAAACATTCAGCCATCACATCCACCCATCCTTCATTACTTGATCTATTTTGAAGTGTTTAGCAGTTACAGTTGCTGTTTGGATTCTCCTCAGGGTAAGATGATCATGCAGGACAAGCTGGAGAAGGAGAGGAATGACGCTAAGAACTACGTGGAGGAGTACGTGTACGACATGAGGGACAAACTACACGGGCTGCTGGAGAAGTTTGTCGGTGAATCTGTGAGTAAACAGCCACTCCCGACTCATTGTAAAGTGGTCAGAGTTAGCATCTCTATAATCACTCTCCAATTAATTTACATATTATGAAATTATTTTTTTATTTTCAGGACAGGGATGCCCTGTCATTGAGGCTGGAGGATACTGAGAACTGGCTGTATGAAGATGGAGAGGACCAATCCAAACAGGTGTACATTGACAAACTGGCAGAGTTAAAGGTAATTATTGCAATAGCTTTTTTTTTTCCTCCATTGTTTGGTTGACATTTTGATTTCTTTAACTGACACATATACTGTGTTCGCTATAGAAACTTGGCCAGCCCATCCAGGAGAGGTACACGGAGGCTGAAGAGAGACCTAAATCATTTGAGGAGTTGGGAAAACAAATCCAGCAGTACATGAAATTTGTGGAAGCGTACAAAATGAAGGTGCTTTTCAAAAGAGAATGCTGTCATTTTTATTACAAATAAAAGTAATGATGCCTGTGGTAATTAGTAACACTACTTTTGTCATTTCCCTTTTGATTTCCAGGAGGAGCAGTATGACCATTTAGATGAGGCAGATGTCAAGAAAGTTGACAAACTGACCGGTGATGCAATGATGTGGATGAACAGCGCCATGAACCAGCAAAGCAAACAGAGCTTGGCGGTGGATCCCTCTGTCAAAGTAAAAGACATTCAAGTAAAAACAAGGGTGAGTGTCTACTCCATTAGAACATCATAATACCAATGTTCGGAGAGAAGTGACTAGAATGCAGCACATTTAAAAAAGAGACTCTCATACATGCAGAATAAAGATACAAGTTGTTTAAGACAGTTAGGTTTGTCCAGCTCTTATTACTCATGCACATTACAGAAATCGACCACTATTTCATCACATATGTTAGTGTTGCAACATGAGACACTGAGGTCAACTATCTACCAGGAACACATTGGTGCCTATATTATTTATTGGGCCAGGATCAATTTGTAGATCTCCCACACAACTGTATGTTTTTTAATAAAACCGTTATTACATGTAGTGTCCTTTGTTTAATTTTCCAGGAGCTGTTCAGTGCTTGTAACCCCATTGCGACCAAGCCCAAGCCCAAGGTGGAGCTTCCAAAGGAGGACACCCCTGCAGAGCAGAACGGGCCCGTCAACGGACAGGAGAAACCCCAAGAAGAAACTGCAGACAAGGGAACAACTGAGAACACAGGCAATCCCACCTCAGAAACCACAGACAACAAGCCTGAAATGGACCTTGATTAAAGCAGCCTAACGCCCCCCCCTTAAGCAAAGCTGAACGGGAGCTGGTTGCTTCAGATTGAGATGCAGCCTGGGTGTATATCAGAGCAGGTAAAGTGTTTCAGGAACTGCACTCCACAGTCTAAAGCAGGCAGGGTGATTAGCACACTGAGCCCAGCTTCTGGTGGTATCTCTGTCTGATGACATAGCATGCCCTCTCTCTTTCTGGATGACATAAATCAAAAACCAGCCGCAATAAGCCTGTTTGACAATGAGCGCTGTACACATAATGGTATTTATTTCTGTTGTGTGCCCTGTAAGTGTTCTGGTCTGTGTCACAATATGGTTTTAATAAAGTTATTGAAAATCTCTTCTGCCATCTTTCATTACTTTGTCCAAAGAGACGTTACCCAAGGCTTCACATACACGTCGCTTTTGTTTAGCTACTATTGAAGACACAGGTCCATATTAAACACATATTATGCATATTTTGTTTTTAAATGACTGATGATTCTGATATGTTTTTAGACTCAAAATCTTAAAATTGTACTGCTCTTTGGCAAACAGCTAAAATTAGGGTGACCATATTTTCAAACCCCCAAACCCGGACCCTTAAGTGTAGCCTACCACACACACGTTCATGCATGCACCATAGGCTCATTAGGATTGGGGACAATTATTTCAGTGCTTAGCATGTTCGCACATGAACAAGATGATTGATTGACACGCATACAGAGATTCAGACATTGTTTATTTTTTTATATTAGGTTGGTTAATACTGAGTGGGACAAAATATGATAAGTCTGAAAACAAATATTAAATAGCAGCCTAAATATTATTATTATGATTACTGGTGAAAACCGGGACAATTTAGTAGTGAATGTTGAAAACCGGGACATTTTAGTGTTTTACAGATATTTGTCGGGACTCAGGACACAGCTTGAATCCGGGACAAACCGGGAAGTCTGGTCACCATAGCTAAAACATGTATGTTTCTTTGTCTTGACCTGCCAAGGGACTACAGATGTGAATTATGTTAAAGCTGTAATCTGGTATGGTGCATCAAATGGTGACATTTATGTTTTAAACTGTACATGGTCCCTTTTAAATAAAATAATAATAACAATAAAATAAAAGGGACTTAACCAGTATTAGAAAAACATGTATCCACATCTACAGACAATTAAATGTAATAATTAAATGAATTGTTTGTTTGTGTAATGGGCTTGTGACGTCAGCATCTCTTAAATCCTAGCTACGGCTCTCCTCATACATGTAGGCACGCGACTGCAATATTTCCATGTGTTTTTAAAAAAGCTGTAACGTTAAATCACTCGACAGAGCAGTTTTCGGCAATGTAAAGATGCTTAAAGAACACCGCTGAGACTTTGTGCGGTCATTTCTCAAGTCAAATGAGCTAGTAGCTAGCTCACATTAGCTGATGGTATGATGACGTCACCTCCGTGGTGAGCGCAGCTGGTATTCAACAGCAGGAATCACATGATCATCCGGATCCTGTCTGCTGAGAGTAAAAGCTACAGATACACAACAAGGTAAAGTGTACACAATAACTATGTTCCTAGTTTGTTTGTTTTATGTTATGACTATAATACTACAGTGAAAGTTTTTGTTACAATGTCAAAGTTGACTTTTTGTCAGATTGTTGAGCAACACTAGCCTAGTGCATCAACAGTGATCTCATTTTACTGTCTCCGGATGATGATAGTTACCTTGATGAGTCTAAAGTCTGATTAAGGTGTGTTTTTGTCCTGATTTACTTCGAGGCTGAACTCCTTCAGACAAGCACCCCGATCATCTTTTCTTGCTTTTTTCTGTCCAAGACGATGAAGCTGATCATCCTCAATGACTACGACCAGGCAAGCGAGTGGGCTGCAAAGTACATTAGAAACAAGATTATACTCTTCAGACCTGGACCGGACAGATACTTCACCCTGGGGCTTCCCACAGGTGAGTAGGAGCCGGCAACCTGTGTTCATTTATTTCAGAAATAATGCTGGAGATACTGTATTATCTGTATTATAGTGTATAAAGCAGAAATGCAGATAACTTTTTTTTATAAAAAACTATCCTTTAGTACAGATACACACAATTATTCCACAAGGCATGCTGCTGCAGGTTGTTTTACTTTACCAAGATCCAAAACCAAATCAGGTCAAAGTACAGCAAATATACAGAGCAATGAAAGAATGGGATTCACTCCCAAATCAGATTACACAACAAAATGATATATATGGTTTTAAAAAAACACTAAAAGAGCATTACTTAAGAAGAAACTTTAGTAATTAATAAGTATTCTTGGGTGTGTAAGGGTATTAAGGGCATTCCATGTTAAATGATGATATTTATCTGTTCATCATGATAGATTCAGTCGGAGCCTTTCTATTTTCTGTGTTTTTTAGTTTTTTACGTGTATTACGATGTGTTATGTTAGTGTAGGATGAGTAGTGTGAATGTGTATTTTTGTATTGTCACCATGTAAACTATGTGGACCCCAGGAAGAATAGCTGCTGCTATGCAAAAGCTAATGGGGATCTAAATACACAAACAAACAAACGTTAACACACCACCTCCCACACATACACATATCTGCTGATTCAGTGTCAGTAGTGGAAATAGCCGTGAATGAAAAAAGTTATACTTAAATGTGTACAAGTATTATTGAAATCAGCTTGTATAAAAAAGTAGATTCACTTGTGTTCTTGCAGAAAGTTATAATAGTGTTGCATGGACCTGTAACTTGAGAACTGTCTAAATGTTTTAGCTTGTCTTCTCCATGCAGATTGGGAGTTTAAAATCAAACCATACATCATATTTTGTGACATTAGATGTTTTGCATGTAAACTCTATATTGCAAAGAGCAAAGTACAACCATCCCATAAACTTGGGGGGGTAAAAAAAATCCAATAATTTCCTCTGAAACATAGAAGAGTAAGGAAAGGAAATTGAATTTCCACTGGAATTTTCCACTCTGTTGCTTTCGCTCTGTAAGCTTTTGTCTGTCTTCAGGAGGCACCCCCCTGGGTTGTTACAAGAAACTGATTGAGTACTACAAGTCGGGCCAAATCTCATTCCAGTACGTAAAAACTTTCAACATGGATGAATATGTAGGTAAGTCTTCATTGTTTCTCCCCACATAAAACGCTTACACATTGAGGAATCATTGAATACCGTGATCACGTATAATAAACTGTCATCAAATCCTGTATAGGAATTGCCAGAGATCACCCTGAGAGCTACCACTCCTTCATGTGGAATAACTTCTTCAAGCACATAGACATAAAAGCAGAGAACACCCACATCCTAGATGGCAACGCTGCTGACCTGCAAGCAGAGTGTACAGCCTTTGAAGAACAGATAACAGCTGCTGGGGGGATCGAGCTCTTTGTCGGAGGTCAGGAGGTCACAGTGCTGATAATGAATACCAACTTCATATTTCAGATTTGTGCTAATCCCATTATGGTATCAATTGATTTTGCGGTCATTGTTGAAGCGGCAGTAACATTTAAATGACTCCTCCTGTCCTGTCAGGTATTGGACCAGATGGCCACATTGCCTTCAATGAGCCTGGTTCAAGTCTGGCTTCCAGGACTAGAGTGAAGACCCTGGCACAGGACACTATCATAGCTAATGCCCGATTCTTTGATGGGGATCTCTCAAAGGTGCCCACCATGGCACTGACTGTGGGAGTGGGCACAGTCATGGATGCAAAAGAGGTTAGAAGCCTAGATGAATGTGAACCATCTGTCCTGTTCTGTGTTTTGCTTCTGCTTCATGGTTTTGCAAAATCTGAAATATACCATTCGTTAGGAATGATCATTTTCTGTCAGAACATTGAGTTGCAGAACTCATCTTCCTGATGCACCAAAAAAAACACCAATTGCAAGTTGCTTTTGCTCAGTCACACGGGCCACAGATCACATTTTCAATTTCTTCTCAGGTCATGATTCTCATCACTGGAGCACACAAGGCGTTTGCTTTATACAAAGCTATAGAGGACGGTGTGAATCACATGTGGACGGTGTCTGCGTTTCAGCAGCACCCACAGACTGTTTTTGTATGTGATGAAGACGCCACCCTGGAACTGCGGGTCAAAACTGTAAAGTATTTCAAAGGTGAGTTGCAACCCAGGTTGCATAAGCAAAAAATATTTGCAAAACAGGCATTAATCACAGAATCAACATGCTGATTCTTGCTCTTTCTTTAGGGATGATGCATGTTCACAACAAGCTGGTGGAGCCACCTCAGTCAATGCCAAAGAAGAACTGAGGAGATCTTATCCAAACTTTGTGGATCCATGAGGCATTTTTTTTTTAAACTTAACACTCCAATGATTCCTTTATTTTCTGGTGGTGATGCATTGGTGAACACCAAGCAGTGCTTGGAGTTGACCTCAACTAATCCTTGCAGAAATAATCAGGTGCTTGTATTGTGAAGGCCATTCAGGTTTTCATGTGATTGCTCGAACAGCTTTGCTTCTCATTTGTTCTTTTTAATAAAGTGCATTTAATTTGTAATCTCTGTATCTCTCTGTGTGAATGGGGGATGGTGCTGTGGTATTCAGGTTGTTCCTGCTGTCACGTGACAACATGGAACAACTAGGCTGCATTACAAATTGCATAGTTTTTCTTTTTACTTTTAATACATACTGCAGCTGTCCTTACAAAGTATGTACTGTTGCATGCAGTATGCATACAATTGTGACATATTTATTTGTCATAACATTGTGCCTTGAACCTTACTCATATGTGCTGTGCAGAGGTATTGTGGATCAGAATAGCCAGAAAACATACTGCAAAATGTGAATGGGTGTAGCAGGACATCCTGGTATTTTTGGCATACTGTATTTCCTATACTATGTATTGGGACATGCTAAATCTTTTTCTGGCATACTAAATAGCATGGTAGTATTACATTTCATTTTTAAAGACATTTATTGTCATTGTGTAGTACAACGAAATTAGATTGTGACAATCCCATAGGTGCTAATGAAAAGATAATACAATAAAAAAAGAGATAGTGCAATATAAAATATAATAAAATATAAAAATACAATGTATATTCATGAGATGACAGTTTTGCCAGATTATTGCACAAAGTGTCCATCAAATTATATCATTATTGCACAGCATCATATAATTATTGCACAGAGTGATCAGCATATGCTATTGCACATATTGGGTATTGGAACACATACAGTAGCTAATATGGCCTTTACATGAGCCTTGTAAGTGTCCATTTCCAAAATTGTGCTGGAAAAAATGGCCCTTTAAACAAACTGCTTTCATTGTATGTTTAGGAGAAACAGGGGTCCTTGTTACCAGCAGTGGAATATAACTAAGTACATTTACTCAGACAAGTACTGTTTATACTAATGTACAATTTCGAGGTTCTTCTATTTTATCAGAGCATTAGGATTTTCTACTTCTTCATAGGCCCTACTTCTTAAAGCACACAGTAACCTATCTAGGCTTTTGCCACACAACATTTCAGAGGCAAATCGTATCGTATCGTAAATTCGTGAGCCTGGTTTGATAGCTCAGGGCTTATGCCCTTTTCTATCCATAGGAAATCGTTGGAGGAAGGAGAGAGGAGATGGAGGAGGCATCATGGCCCATGCCCGGCTAGTTGAGGAGTTTATATATATATATATATATATATACACATATGTATATATATATATATATATATATGTGTGTGTGTGTGTATATATATACATATATATATGTGTATATATATATATATATATGTATATATATATACACATATATATATACATATATACATACACACACACACACACACACATATATATATATATATATACATACACACATACATATACACACACATATTTGATATTTTTTTCTTTTTTTTCTATTTCTTCCTTTTCCTCATAACAAAATAAAATAAAATATGGATAAAACAAAATGGAGAAAAATAAATTAAAGAAAGAAAAAAAATAAAGAGAAAAAATTAATGAACAAATAAATAAACAAATAAATAAACAAACAAATGAAGACAGAAAACAAAACAAAAAAGCCAACATAACTGCAAAATCAGTATCATGTGACTGTGTGTGTGAGGCAAATGTTTACTTGATTTATCTGACAGGCGATGGCATGACCCGCCCTACTCCGCCTCTGATTGGCTCACCCTGACATTCATCAAGTCTACCTAAGCCAATCAAATCAAAGAAGGCGACGAGTGCTAGCCAATCAGAGGCGGAGTAGGGCGGGTCTTACCTTCAGGAGCAGGAACGTCAGGAGGTGGAGAAGAAGGAAGGAGATGGCCGACTAGCAGCTAACAACGATACCTTCAACACTTCCTCTAGCGAGATTCCTCTCTACACAACACATCTACACAGCTGAAGTAGGAAGAGGACGTGTTAAAGTACTTCGCTCCTCTTCCACAATGGCAGAACAAAACAGCAACGTCAGATATCAGGAGGTATGTAACAGTCTGCTGGTTAAGCTGTAACTAGCTAGCTGCTAGCTGCTAGTAGTCAACATGAGCTGTAGTCTCTGAGAGGAAAACATCCAGCTCAACACAGATCTGTTTACGGGCAGGCCTCAGTCTGGCGATGCATATCTTATTAAAAAACACATTTCTCACACTGAAGTAAACTATGAAGTGGATAATCTTCATTTCACCACATACAGGTTGAAGCCTGTGTGACCTAGTTTCATTTAGCAGCTTAGTTACTCGTGATGTGAGCTGGCTAGTGTTGGCTGGCCTAACAGGAATGCTGTGTGTGTACTGTCACTGTCTAGCCTTCAACCAGAACCGTCATACTACCTGACTGTGCCGGATCAGTGACCAGTCCAGCCTGTCAGCAACTTAAACCTCACATCCAAATACTAACATCCAGATAATAATGCACACAGGAACTTAAACTCCTCATCCAAATACTAACGCTAAAGCCTGCTCATTTATTAACATATATTGATATGCACACGATGTATGAGATCTTTAGACAGACAGACAGACAGACAGACAGACAGACAGACAGACAGATAGATAGATAGACAGATAGACAGACAGATAGATAGATAGATAGATAGACAGATAGACAGACAGACAGTAGCTTTATTGATCCTGAGGGAAATTCAAGTTTCCAGCATCACAGTTCCATAGTGCAAAACATGTTAGTAAAAAGGCAGTAAAAAAGTTAGTATATATAAAAAATAATAATAATAATTCTTGCAGAGGTAAATAATGGTTAAATTTATCACAAAATCTGTGTAACACATGGTATCAACCCCACAATTGCTGAAACAACTTATAGATAGATAGATAGATAGACAGACAGACAGACAGACAGACAGACAGACAGACAGACAGACAGACAGACAGACAGACAGACAGATAGATAGATAGATAGATAGATAGATAGTAACTTTATTGATCCTGAGGGAAATTCAAGTTTCCAGCATCACAGTTCCATAGTGCAAAAACATGTTAGTAAAAAGGCAGTAAAAAAGTTAGTAGTGCAAAGGACAAAAGAATATACCAGATATAAAAATACAAGGAGATGAAGAAAACTGAATATAGTGCAGGGTAACAGATGTGATACAGGACTATTTAGTGCACATTTCATAATTTATTTGAGGCTATGTAGTTTTGATGATGTATCAGAGGTCACTGTGTTATCACTGATAGAACAGTGCAGCTAATTCTTCCTCTTTTGGGAAAGTATTGCTTGTAGACGTGTCCATCATAACCACTTGTTGCATAGTATATCTACAAGCAGGGTCTGAAATTACGCTTTTTCCTTTCCTAGCTAGTGTTGGCTGGCCTAACAGGAATGCTGTGTGTGTAGTGTCACTGTGTCTAGCCTTGAACCATAACCCGTCATACTACCCTGACTGTGCCGGATCAGTGACCAGTCCAGCCTGTCAGCAACTTAAACCTCACATCCAAATACTAACATCCAGATAATAATGCACACAGTGCACTTTCATAGACTAAGCTACTGGAGTTTCCCTGCACTATACTCATTTTCAACAGTCTCTTCTGCACTATATTCACTTTTTAATAGTCCTATATCACAGCTGTTACCCTGCACTATATTCACTTTTAACAGTTTTCTTCATCTCATTGTATTTTTGTATCTGGTAAATTTTTTTGTACTTTGCACTACTAACTTTTTTACTGCCTTTTTACTAACATGTTTTTGCACTATGGAACTGTGATGATGGAAACTTTAATTTCCCTCAGGATCAATAAAGTTACTATCTATCTATCTATCTATCTATCTATCTATCTATCTAATGCAAAGCCTGCTCATTTATAAACATATATTTATATGCACATGATGTATGAGATCTTTAGTGCACATTTCATAATTGAATTGAGGCTATGCAGTTTTGATGATGTATCAGAGGTCACTGTGTTTTCACTGATAGAACAGTGCAGCTAATTCTTCCTCTTTTGGGAAAGTATTGTTTGCAGACATGTCCATCATAACCACTTGTTGCACAGTATATTTACAAGTGTAATATCAGTGATTCTGGTTACTTACTGTTTGAGAAGTTGGCACAATTTTAGGATGTTTTTCCATAAAGCACCTCAGTCCATCTGTATTGTGCTTGTTCAATATCTGGCCGAAATAGACGTGGGGTTTTTGCAAACCAAGAGGTGGGCAATACGGATACAATCTTCTTATTGCAGTGTCAATATATAGCGTTATACAGGCAACTGGAAATTCAATGAGACCGTGTTTACAGATGAAACAACAGATATTGTATGAACAGTATGGCGACAGTTGACAAATATCTGTTATCTCACGATAGATATGTAAATATTGTCATATTGCACAACCCTACTAGATGCTGTAATTTAAGTTTGTTGTGTTGTCATTTATTAACATTTCCTCAGCTGATGAATGAGGAGGAACCGGCCCAGCCATCCCAGGAAGGCCCTGCCCCGGACGCGCCACCACCTTACAGCAGCATTGCTGCAGCAAATGCAGGTTAGCAACCTTCACAGCACAGAAATCCATAAATACCAGTGCCACTACATACTAATTCTGTAAGTCGAGTGTTGAAGTATGTGCGGTGAAATGTGTCTAAGAAGCAAAAGTGAAGAATAGTTCCACAGTGTCACATTATTCTCACAAAGCGCAAACCTTCTCTGATAACTCTGCTTTGCATTTGAGAAATGTATGATGTGTTTTGCATCTGAAACCTTACTGTGCATCGTGAAAACAAGCCATCAGATAAATATTCAAAACAAGAGTAAACGTACATTTCCCACTGAAATCTTACAAGTGAATGAAGTAAAGTACCAGTACCTCATAACTTGTGTACTAAAGTGCAGTACTTGAATAAATGCGTATAGTTATGGCAATCTTCTGCTCTAGCGTGTCCTACACTGTTATCCTCGGAATGAATAATGTAGAGAGGAATAGCTCGTGTGCAAGGTCTGATGTTTGTAATCTCACATCTTAAGAGGGCATAGGTCAACGCGTTGCATAAGTGGGTGTAGCTTTGAGCTCTTCCTGGGTGAGTATATTGATCTGGTACAATGCTGTTTGTGTTTGAACAACACAAAGGAGTATTCTGGATATCTGCCAAATGACCCAGATAAAAAGTCTCTGCTTATACGGGACAAAACATGAACAGTAATGGACACAGATACTGCTAATGCTTTTCTTCCTGCTGTAGCTCGTCCCTGGTCTGGCTTTTATAATCCTCTGCTGCTGCTTTTCTTTTTGAAGGAAGTGAAAGTAGATTTTTTTGTATTGTCAGCAACCAAACCTTCGTAACAGCTGGTAAATCAGTCAACGTTGGATAATTTCAGTTCTGCAGTTATCAGCATTTTTTAGATATACATTTCTTTCCATATGTTTTTTTTCTTTAGAGAACAACTTTTAATTATCTGTGACTGTGTTTAGTTATCTGTGTCTGTCTGTTAGTGGAGATATCAACAACCAACAGATACCAACTGGTGATTTTCTGCCTATAAATATGTGCCAACAATACAAATGATAGGCCAACTCATGTTTTATCATTTGCTACTAAAATCTGTAATGTTTTTTTTTAAATGGATATATTGTTACTAAATCCAGCTTTATAGTGAGGGTGATAAAACACTAAATATGGCACACATGCTGTGGTTGGAGATGGTATATATTAGCCTATCCTACGTATATGATAAATCAACACTAAAGACCCTTTTTTGTGTGATGTCAGCTGTGCTCAGGAGTTTATTTATCATATTTAGAAGAGTTTATTTTGAGACAAGGCCTCTCTACCTGGATCAATGCTCATTTTCTTTTGTTCTCTCCACAGCTTTCTTTGAATACAAGGAAGATGGAGGGAGATTTCCAAACCCTCCATCCTACAGTGTTGCCACCACTTTGCCCTCCTATGATGAAGCTGAGAGAAACAAAGAAGAGGCAGTCATCCCCCTGGTCACTGGAAGAGTCACGGTAGATTGATCTAATTTAATCTAAAAGGAAATATGCCTTGTCATGTACTAATACAAACAAAACAAATTGGAGGTAAAACACAAGTTATTGTAATATATATCTACACATTTCTTGCCGTTTGTGCAGGAGGATGACTTCGTGGCCAGGGATGACTTTGAAGACGCTGACCAGCTGCGAATAGGAAATGACGGCATCTTCATGCTCACTTTCTTCAGTAAGAACTCGTTCAGCATTTCAAAAGCTCACCTGTGTACAGTTTTTCCTTCTAAGACAGTAAACTGACTTTCAGTTTCGCCGACTTGTAAAATGATATGGTTATTTACTGTATATATCTGTAGAAATCTGGTCACTGAACATGAAAAGACATGCGCTCTCCTTTCATTTAACATTTGTTGTGTAGTTGCTCTTGAATAAGGGCTCTGGTATACTGTTTTCTAAATTAAATTTGGCATGTTCACAAAAGGCTGTTACATAATGTGCTGCGTGCAAATACCAGTACACTCACCGCACATGTTTGTTTTCCAGTAAAAGACGGAGGAGGAGAATGTGTGCCAGCCAGTTTGATGGCTTCAAAAATAGACTTGACAATTAGACTGATTAAAAAAAAATGTCCCACCTTCTATTGGTCATGCTTTGAAAATGACATTATCTTTTTCTTCTTTTTTTCTCACCAGTGGCATTCCTCTTCAACTGGATCGGCTTCTTCCTGTCGTTCTGTTTGACCACGTCAGCCGCCGGTCGATATGGGGCCATCTCTGGCTTCGGCCTGTCCCTCATCAAATGGGTTCTTATTGTCAGGGTAAGAGCTATTTAGTGAATATTCACCAAAACCAGTTTGGCTACTGAGTGGAAGTGTTACAAAGGTGCAGGATAACGTTTCTAGGCTTATGGGTTGTTTAAATTGGAATCAGTTTACAGCCCCTAACAGGTATTTTTTCTTCTATGTTTTCCAGTTTTCTACCTACTTCCCTGGCTACTTTGATGGACAGTACTGGTTGTGGTGGGTGTTCCTGGCCCTGGGTAAGCGAGAGACTTTATTTTATAAACAAATATTTCCCACAATTACATCTAGGTAATTATCTTATGTGGCATTATATCTTTTCTTCTCCCCCCCCAGGCTTCATGCTGTTCATCAGAGGCTTCGTTAACTACTCCAGAGTGCGTAAACTGGCCGATCCCACCTATGCTACTCTTCCCCGAACAAGGGTACTCTTCATCTATTAGAGGTAAGGTGTATTAATCTGGCCATTCTCATCGTGGTTTGTCATTGGAGACATTTACGTGCACACAGGACTCCAGTTACAATGAGTGATGAGATTAAGGCGAATGAACTGTTTACTTGATTAAACAAAAAAATATCTCTCCCCCAAATCTGTGATGGAACTTTAGGCAGTTGAGTTGCATTATGGGTAATGTAGGCACCATGGGTTTTGACAAGGAAGAGGAATGCATGGAATATAAAAGACGGTATCTCTGGTTCTGCTGCATCGATTTTTATATTTTGTTCTAGCCACCTTTAATCTAACGATGTTATAAGTTGAATTGATCAGTTCGTTGGTCTGTGTTTGCTGTCACAAACCAGGCGGCAAAGCCACGACAAAAGAGAGATGCACATAACCAAACCAATTAACAAATTATTTATTCATTTAAAAACACTATAAGAGGGAAACTTAAACAAACACACACTGCTGAACTTACTGATCCCACATGCCACTGTTGGTTTCAGTTCAGTGTTGTATGGTGCAGCAACACAAACCCCAAATGGGTGTCTCAGAGAGAAGAAGGAAGCAGCACCTGAGCTCCAACAGGGTTTTTAAACGAGCACTGGTATGCAGGTGTTGCCAGTGTTGCTAACGAGCCCAGGTGTTGCCACTTCACTGACGACTCTCTGCCACGCCCATCTCACGCCCAAGACCAGCAGGGAAAGCAGCCACGCGAACCAAGTAACAGGCAGACAGGGCGGAGACGGTCGTCACATTGCTTTTGAACTGTTATAGATTTTTACTAACAAAACAAAAGTAATTTAACCAGTATTAATTATCCTTGACAGGAACATTCCTTTGGTTACCTCCCAGGAGACCCCGATGTAATTTACTCAGGGATCAAGTGGAAATCCACGTTAGCTCGATGTACTCGTGGCATCCTCATGATGATAACTTAAGATAAGATAGATACAGGAAATGAAATCTGGCTGAAGATAAAGTATCGGCTTAATCTTGTCAGTCTGAGTTATTAATGTGCGTGTAAACAAAGCCACTGACAAAACCACAGACACCATAGAGACAGAGGCATACTGAGAGTCACGATCCCCAGTTTCCCCATTCTTCCTGCTGATGCCTCACTTTTGTCTTCTTAAAGGCTCAGTTTTTCAGTTTGGCAGCTAATAAAAACTTAGTTCTGGGTTCTTTACCCTGTTGGTAGTGCATCCCACCACCACACAGCGGCTTTTAGGCCTCTGTCTGTTGTTTGCTAGCAGACGAAAATGACAAGGAGGCACCATCGCGCCGTACAAAGTCAACGGAGAGCGATGAATTGTTTCCCCCTCCTTTGTGGGCTCTGTCTCTCTGTCTCTATACCTCTGTCTCTCTATACCTCTGTCTCTCTGTCTCTCTGTCTCTCTGTCTCTATACCTCTATACCTCTATACCTCTATACCTCTATACCACACATCCTTGAATATTAAACCAATACTTCTGAAGTCCATATCAAGACATGATTTCTTCATCTTCCGTTAACCTAAATCCAGGATGTTGGATGTGGCAGGACCGGACGTGACCAACACGAGCAGTAACTCTGTGAAGAGTCTCAAATTTTAAGTGGAGGCACCAGAAAATCGGCCCGACGAGTTATAGATGAAGACAACTCTCAGTAAAAATATTCAGGAATTATATCACTTGTTTTTATTTTGTTTTAAAAACTTTATTAATGGAAAATGATTAACAGTAATATTCCCTTGATGTACTCATTAGTGATGAATGTCAAGTGCTATTTACATCTCTGTCTGTAATGTATAAGTAATGCCTTATATCATTTGATGGTAACGTACGAGCATGCATCTGCCCTTAAGGTCAATAAATAGGGAGCGTCTCATGTTGGTGACACTTGAAGCCAACAGGTATTAATTAATACAACACTGGGTAGATTTGCCACAGCATGCAACACACTTAGTAAACTGCACTAGTCATGGTTTTATTGTGATAATTATAGGCTGTTTTTAGATACCACATACACCTAGAGTTCAAGCTTTCATTAGGCTGTAAACGCTGATATACCACGTATTTCACTCACCTGTTGGCTTTAAGTAGTGTTGCCCTTTTTTAGCCACGAGGGGGCAGTGTTGTCTGCTGCTTTTAACTTGTGAGAAACTGTTCATTAAGGGCATTGTCATAATAAAACATACATGCTTGTGATTCAAAACGTCAGTAGAGCACATTAAAAATGACATCCATGTATCAGAAGTTCTGATTTTGCCTGTTAGATATTTAGTTGTACATTTAAATCAGGTAAAACTATCCACCCTGGAAATGCGATTTTAGGTTACAAATATGATTTGAAGATGAGTTTTTAATGATAAAAAAAAAAAGCCAGAAACCAGATGGCCACAAATGTCAAGTGAGGCTAAACGGTGACGGTTGACGGCGAAGAGATGCAGATGTTTTTGGACGACCAACATGATTTTCTTATGGCTGTGTGAGCACATTATCTGGTTCAAGTCCTTAGAAAGCTCATGTAGATGTAACAGCCTGACCTTTCCATGACTCTTTAGTGAGTCAGCGGAGTCGGCATCTCATTCATTGTCAGTGGAAAAGCTCTGTGATTATGGAAAACGACTCTTGGCTGTCTGGATTTCAGCTGTTAATGATCTGATTATCTAAGGGCATCAAAATAACTCAAATTCCATTTTCAGGTGGGTTTTTGCCTTAAGATTTAATTGATAGATGGGGGAAGGGAAATCTGTTTTTATTTTTCTTATTCTTTTTCTTTTTTGAAAATGATTAATACGGTGTAATATGTTAGTTATCTTGTGGGTATAAAACTATATCAAAGAATGTTGTATGCAGGTGCACTTTTAGAAACATAACCGATAAAACCCAGAGGATGTTCCCATCGTTATTTACAGTCCCAGACATATAAAAACAAGGAAGCGGCATGTCAGGATAATGCAGTTTTTCATGATCTAACCACCGTTATCAATGGAAGAAGGAGAAGTTAATGGATTTAAATCAGTTAACGGCATACGTCTGCCCATGGCTTTGGTACAGACTTAGTACAGACAGATTATGCTTATTTCTATGTGACGTAGAGCTGCAACCTTTGGGGTTTTGTTGTTATGAAACTGTACAGAAAACGTTTAGTGTTAAATAAATGTCACTTTTAATGCATCATTTCTGAGTTGTGTGGATTGTATTACATACATATTATATTATTTACAGCATTGTGGAGCTACGATATTGGTGGGAAAAGGGCATGAACATTAAAATGTGTGGCTCAAGAGCAGCTTTTATGTCTGTTTAATGGGTCATTTTACACATTGGTGACAGCAAAGTCTAACTGCTGCTGGAAATATGAAATAACAGTTTTTCCAGCTTGTGACACCGTGTTATATGGAGAAGAAGCGAGTGGCTCAACAGCCCTTTAAGATGTTAATTGATTTTTTTTCTCTTCTAATCTGCTGAGGCATTACTCCTCTGTCGACTGCAGAAAAGTCAAACTAGAAAGGACTCGAAGCACGACTTCCAACAAGCGGACAACATTCTCAAGTCAATGGGTTACAATGTCATTTTTCACTCAAGTGCAGTAGTCTATGAGAAAATGGGACATTTTCAATTAAACATCAGTTACGTCAGACAATTTTTAAAATAACAATTTAATAATAATACATTTTATTTATATAGCGCTTTTCTGGATACTCAAAGACACTTTACACAGATAAAATGATCATAAAACAAGGACATTTAAGTAACTAAAAATGTATTACCTAATGCTATACTACTTTAAAAAAAATAATAATAGAATATATATATATTATGTAATATTATTGATCAGTGTTTTCTCCTCATCCTTCAAAATCATCTAAAACGCCCGTCAGTCTGAGAACCACTAATTCAGATTTAGTCGGTAAAATCAGTACAGGTTGAACCTCAGTTGATGATACGGTTTTCTTGTTTTCTATTTACGTTTTCTTCAGTGCAATAAGAAGACCTGCTACCAACTCAAATGGGATGTTGTGTTAGTGGACAAAAAGGATGATGATGCACAGTCCTTTAGCTCTGATGCAAGCTTGACCTAATAATTATGCATTAGATCAGGGGTCAAAGTCTGAGACACTGGGGCCTCCCATCAGACAAAGCATGGAAAAAGGCGCCCTTTTGTCTCTCCTCCTCCCCCTATAGATCCTATAGACACTCAGCAATTGAGCCAAGATAGCCTAATATTGCTGTGTGACATAACTTCAGACTACACCAAATACATAACAAGGTATATCCTAAGGCATATTAGTTGTGACACTATTATCTCTTTAACATATATTCACACACATTCAGGCTATTCTGTGTGATCTTCTTTTGATAACTGATGTAATAACTTATGTAATATTGTTTCACTTCCATTCACTGAGCCTCCCACTTTGAAAACCTCTGCATTAGATTTAAAAAGATTTTGCAGCTTCGCCTCCTTTCGGTCTTGACCCATTTGTTTTTGCAAGCACGTTCCGTCCACAACCATTTTCACACCACTTCTTCTTCTTCATGTCTTGTTCTGGCCCAGTTCATGAAATGAAAAGGTGAAATAGATGTATTAGAAAATAAAACAATCCATCCCAGTGCAGCTTTGCTTCCATTCAGGTTGACGTTTTCACTGAGGGTCTTCACTCCCCGGAGTCACTCAGCTGTCGGGGCAGAAAGAAGATGGCCTTCTGTCCGATGTGAGTTCTTGGACCCGGTTTAGGTTTTCCGTTCTTCTTCAGAGCTACGTACCAGTTCCTCTCCTGATATTTCTGAGCTACGTATGTGTTGTAGTGGTTCTCTTCCAGCTTCTCCAGGAAGTAACATTCATCAGTCACTGTGGGCTGAGGGATAAACACAAAAACAGCTGACAGCACTTCAGTTGTTTGGTTTGAGGTGAAAAGTTTAAAAATGCAGTCACCAAAGAGTAATTAATCATGTACTACAGATATTATGGAAAATTCATCTACATTTGTCTGCGTCATTAAGTTTAATATACTATCACATGACATCACCAGGCCTATCGTAGATACTCACTGAACTGTACAATCGGCCCTCGTCGCTCATGGCCAAATATCGGCCGGCTTCTGTTCCTTGGATGACCACTACGCCTCTGTCCACAGCTTTGAGCTTTAAAACAGCTGCAAGGAGAAACAAAAGTTTAAAATAATGAAAATGAAAATGAATAACAACTGAAATCTATAAACACAGGTCACTTTCTTTTCTGCTCAGAGCAAAATGGCATCTACAAAATCTGAGATTTCTGTGTCCGTTCCAAACTTTCTGGCTGTTTCCTCTTAGAAGAAGACATTTAACATTTTAAAATCCTTGCTCTGGAGTTGAATGGCTAAATGAATGATATCTAGTGCACAGGCTAATGAAATGAAAAAAAAAAAAATGGTGCAGGAGAAATTAATTTTAGAGCGTCCTTGTTATTCTTGGGACTAAATCAATTTGTTGACTCGAAGTCCTCAATGTCAGTCAGTCTGAACTTGAGTGAACTAAAGTATAAATCACGAATAAATAAAAAGGACAGATGTCAAACATGTATTGTATTTATTTAGTTTTGACTGCTCATTGATCACCAGAAAAAAACAACTATAAATGAGCCAGAGTTAGCTTAAAAAGCTCATTTCCATCAGTTGTCCCTGGCCAGATGATATGAAACATAAAGGACATATCTCATATAATTCACAACATAATACATTTTCACAAAATATCACAGTACATATGGTAGTTTGCTAAGTCAGAGGACTGATAAAGACAACTATTTAAGATTCAAGATTTAAGATTCAAGATGTTTATTGTCACTCCGGTTATACAGGTACAATTGTGTGAAATGCTTTTTGCTGGGAAGCTCCATTAAAAATAAAAAAGTTATATTACAATTATAAAAGAAAATACTTTGTACAAGTTACATATTAAGAACATATACAGTATATACAGTATAAGATATATGATTGAGGTATTGTACTTTTTGTGTGAGAAGGTGTCGTATGAATTATCTATTTAAAAGATTCTACTATCGAACTATCCTAATGTTGGCATGTGTGTTACATGACTTTTCATAATTGACATTATTGAGTAGATTTTTGTATGTCTCTTCTCTGTACTATTTACCAATAATAAATAGTGTCCTCTAATGTGTGTGTTATACCATGATACATTATATTTACATTAGTAGTTCATCTTTCTGTCCCCCTCTATCACAAGTCTATGCTAATTAAGTGTCATTTTGCATTTTATTCCTCATGCAGTTAAACTCATTAAATATGATTTAAAATAAAAAATATATATATTTTTTTCACATATAATTCACAACTTATACTAAGCTTTTTTTTTTTTTCTTCTTTTTTGTATATGTTTCATTTATGTTTCTATCGACTTGAATTCATTTATATGTATAAATGTAAGTAACTCTGCTTATTTAATGGTGCAGTAATATTGTTATAGGGATGGGGGGGATATCATTTGTTTATACAATTATTATTTTTTTTTATCAATTTTTTATTGGTATTTAAGCACAATTATATAGGTTGGGGTTACAAATTGATAGATCACCAATAGAGTAAAAGAATATAATCACAAATGTCCATGTACTAATCAATACAAAATTGGCAAGCAGCTACAGAAAAACAAAAAAACAAACAAACAAAAAAACAGTTTATACAATTATTTCTGTGATTTATTGGATTTTGTACAGAATACCAATAAAAAGACTTTGAGCAAAAAAAAAAAAAGATTTAAAATGAACTTCAAAGTCAAATAGACCTGTGCAAAAAACAGATCTACTTATATCCTTTCCAAGCCCAAATGATGCTGCATCCCCCTTTAAAATATCAGCAACTGGCTTCCACTTTTTCCCCATTATATAAGAATGTATAGTCTCTTTGAATGTGACACACCTGCAGTAAAGGAAGTGAATGCATCATGATGTATGGCCTATACATCATGATGCATTCACTTCCTTTACTGACCTGGATGTGTAAAGTGTGCATGCTGCTGTGATGTGATGCAGCAGTCTTACTGTGAGTGTAAAGTGTGCATGCTGCTGTGCTGTGTGATGTGATGCAGCAGTCTTACTGTGCACGTCTCCGTCCTCCCTCCGGCCCTGCACCGTCCCATCCGGGAGGATCTGGAGGTGATGTCCGCCATTCATGCAGTACAGCCGAGTCAGACTCCTGAAGTCCCGCAGAGGGCCGCCGGCCACCGTCTGGTCCTCTGATGCAAACATCTCCTCCTCATCCGTCATCCCGCTCACAGTACACAGCAGTGAGGTCTGTAGAGGAGTTTGTGTTTACTATGAGATGAATCAGCTTCTCTGGTCTCCCGCAGTGGTCGGTCAGGTGTTCACATGCTCGTGAACGCGCGCAGAGATCACAGAGAGGCAGCTGGGTGCGCGTGCCCGACTCCTGGCCTCAACCTCCAGCTGGGATGATGAAGTGAGATCACTGATAGACACCTCAACACTAACTCTACACTATCACTTTGTTTTTACTCTTTCCGACATAGGCCTACTATGCTATGACATTTTGACATACCATAATATGACTTTTTTTTAATCATTTTTTTACATACCATACTTACTTTCTAAATCACTTTTTTTAAAACATACTATACAGATTTTTTTATATACTATATTATGACTTTTTTCTATCAGTTTTTTTATACATACCATATTATATCACGTTTACATAGGCTACTATACTATGACTTTTCATATTTTTTACATACTACATTATGACTTTTTATTATTTTTTTACATACTATACTAGAACTTTTTTTCATCATTTATTTACATTCTATACTGCCTTTTTTACATAGTATACTGTGACTTTTTACAATTTTTTTACATACTATACTAGAACTTTTTTTCATCATTTATTTACATACTATACTGCCTTTTTTACATAGTATACTGTGACTTTTTACAATTTTTTTACATACTATACTATGACTTTTTATATACTATACTATGACTTATCACTTTTTTCTATCAGTTTTTTTTTTCATACCATACTATTACTTTCTATATCACTTTTACATAGGCTACTATACTATGACTTTTCATATTGTTTTACATACTATACTATGACTTTTTATAATTTCTTTACATTCTATACTATGACTTATTTTTTTTATTGTTTTCTACATACTATACTGCCTTTTTTACAAAGTATACTCTGACTTTTTAGAATTTTTTTACATACTATACTATGACTGTTTTTTAAATCTGTTTTTACATACTATACTATGACTTTTTATCATCTTTTTTTTTACATATATTACTTTTTTTATAGATACTATGAGTCTTTTTTTTACATACTATACTATGACTTATCACTTTTTTACATACTATGACTTTTTTTACATACTATAAAATGACTTTTGACAAAGTGTAGTAATGTATTATTTTGTTTGTTTCTTTTGTTTACTTGCTACTAAATAATGAGGTAATTCATCATAAAGAAAAACAACACTAAGCCTATATGATCATGAATATCACAATTCTAATTTTAGCAGTGGTGGAAGAAGTACTAATCTTTTACTTAAAAGTATGACAAAATTACTGTTACAAACCAAAGTTACTGAGCTAATCTTAACTACTGTAGGCTATATCTTGTTTGTCACAGACTGGCACAGGGAGTCCATACAAGGTTATATGTAAAACCAAACATAATTTATTAAACTAAGGTTAACTCAAATGAACATGAAGTGTGTAGATCAGTAATGTCAGCAAATGAATGTAGTGAAAAAAAGTACAATAATTCCCTCTAAAATGTCGTGGAGTAGAAGTGTAAAGTAGCATAACATGGAAATACTCAGGTAAAGTGCAAGTACTTACTTACAGTATGCAAGTACTTATACAAGTACTTATTTTTAATTTGATGTACTTGGATAAATAATTAAAAAGTCAGCACCGATTTCTCAAGTAGTGATGGGACTGGAGGATTGATGCCAACCAGCTGTTGACGCCAGATGTTTACATGCTCTTTAACACAATGAACATTAAGGTTGAGAATTTCAGTAAACTCCGAGAGTCTTCATCAAGTCAATGAACCAGGTGTCAGAATGGAAAAGCGCATTTATTTGATGAACAAGTGCTTGCTGTGATAACTGAAAAGTGTTTTACAACGAGCTTACCGTTTTTCAGTATCATCGAGTTAACATCATGGCAAACATCAGCATACAGTTCGGTGTTTTGAGAAGTACCACACAAAGACGTACAGTTCGACCTTTAATCAATGGAGGAAAAGATCAACAGGAATCACACTACATAGGAGAAATAATACAGAGGGGGAGGTATAGAAAAACTAGTATTTGGAGACAAATACACCACATTTTCTTTACAATGGATTATATGTACATATTCAAATTTTTTAAGCAAAACAATTTTTTTTTTTTTTTTTTAGAGAAAGCATATACCAGTGAAACATGATCTGCCCTTAATAATTCTGAAAAGTTAATGTCTGCATATGCTTTATACAAAATAGATTTTCAAACAATATTTGGGTAGTGCAAATCTTTTTTTTAGATTCAAGCTGGTTGATTACTTTCACAAACAGTTTGTGTGTGAAAAAGACTTCTATCCTATTCACAGTATTACACAATTTGACCAAAGCCGTCACGTTAGAGTAAAAAAAAAAAAAAAAAGTGTTTAAAAAACAAAACAAAAAACTGTACATTTGTCTTCTAGGAGCTACTTAGTTTACACTGACACGTGTTGAATTTGTCTGTGCTTGCTTTGGTCACCTTGTAGTCAAACATCAAATAGGCTTTATGTATGCAGTCTGTGGAGACTGATTACTGACTATGTGTATTTTCCTGAAAATCTGGCCTGCAGAGATAATAAATGTGAATCTCCTGTATGCAAATAGCTTATACTGGAAAAAAGACTGAAATAAAAAGGAAGCAACCACATCTTGTTATGTGATGGTTTCTATTGCATATTCAGTTGTCCCCCTCAAAAATGTACAAGAAAGAAAAGCAAGGATACATTTTTGAGTGAGAAGAGGCAAGTGTGCGTTTTCATATTTAAATGAACAGCAGCAGAGTTTTGGATGCACTGAATGTGAAAGTAAACAATGAGTAACCCCTATGCAGTTAATGAAGATGGTTTTTCAACTATTTTGAATAAACATCAGAAAGAAAAAATAAGTTTTCTGAGCCTGGGTATTAATGACGGTGGCAGCACAATCCTAAAACTTTCCTAATCTTGACAAAAACAAAAAAATACACCATAAATCACAGAAGCAGACACATTTTGGGAATCCACACTGACCGTTTTTGGTTCTTAAAAGTCAGGACATAAAACGACTGAACATGGACAACCACATACTGTGTGAATCAGACATTATATTTCAACAACCTGAGCATGGGAAGCAGTTCACAATTCATTTAATGAGTGCTTTTCTATTTGTTGTTGGGATAGTTTAGCTACAGCAAAAACAATTTGACATTTTCCATAATTAAATGAGCACATTGTAGTCGCTCACTTGACACATTTATCCAATTATTTTAAACTGGCAGGGCGTCATCGTTAATACGTCAAGAGCATTTTTAGTTTTTAATTAAGTGAATTCCTCTTTAAGGTTAACATTCACGTCAAAACCTGGATTAATTTGTGCTTTATACACACGCAACATAATCGGAGATGACGACTGATGAAAATGTTGCAGCACATTTCAAATTCCCACTTACTTAAACAACACACGAGGAAAGAGATACTGGCAGACGTACATGATTCTGTGTGATTACACAACACGTCCGTGAGTGCCTTGTGTTACAAATACAGCTGAGTTATCATAATTAATAATGACCTCAATCCAGGGGACAGATGCTCAGATAAATGGACAAATTAAGAAGCTTCAATACTGGGACTAGCTTCCCTCTTCTGATGCAAAAACACTGACCAACTTTCAGCATCACTGAAAACAGACAAAACTGGAGTTTGGCACTGAAATAGTTCCCAGAGTAAAGGATCCATTTTTTGCTCGCCTCCCCAGTCAGCGACGCTACACTTTCACTGTGACCGATGCACAGTGCCTTTCAAACATTGGGGCTCGACTACCTAACAAGACAGGCGAATAAACGTGGAAATGTACTAAAGACGCACAGACATTAAGACGAGGTGCCTACGGGGCGTTAGAGGAGCAGAAGGCTTATTAATAAGGAGGGGTCAAAGGTTATCAGCAGCTGTGGGAGGTTTTCACAGTAATATGAATCTGCCGACGTCTGATCCAAAAAGCCGTATGCACAAGCTGTCTATCATACAAACCGTTCATTTTAAAGGAAACGTTTCGGGGAATGCGTTTACTCACTTTCTTGTCGAGAAAACCGATACCACTCGGAAACAGCTAGCCTAGCTCAGTCGGAAGGTGACAACATCTGCTTACCAGCTCCTCTACAGCTCAGCAATACACTTTATATCTCGTTTGATTAAAAAGACACAAATTCTGTGTTTTACCGGGGTTATGTGTCTCACTATTTTTTGACCAGTTGCCAGGCAACCAGCGGAGACTCCAGGAAGTAACTGGTCAAAGCCAAGAAATAGTCCGGCACATAACCGCCCGTAAAACTGTGAATTGTTGTTTCTACTCTTTGGTTTTGTACGGATTAAACAAACAAGATAAAACATGTGTATTACTGCGTTTTAGAGGTGCTGGTAAGCAGATGTTGGTATCTTTGGACAGAGCCAGGCTAGAGGTTTCCTCATTTCCAGTCTTCATGTTAAGCTTACACTAACTAGCTACGTTTGTACAGACATGAGAGTGGTATCAATCTTCTCCTCTTTGGCAAGAAAGCAAATAAATGCATTTCTCAGAATGTTAAACAATTCCTTTAACAAATACAGCAAAAAAAAAAACAGGATGCGAAGGCTTTCAATAATGAAATATCCAAAGTCAGATGTGTACTGCGAGTATGGATATACTGTCGAGGAAGGATCATTAGTAGCAGAATCATGACTGCATGTTTGTTAGTTTTACAAAACAGACTGTAAAAATAACTTAAAATAAGAAGGACTGTTATTTTGTTAGAACCACAGAAATTTGTTTTTTACGGATGAATTAAAAATGACATAATCTTGCAAACACAATAACATACGCCCTTCTCTTCTCTGATTGGTAGACGCAGGTATCTAACACATTCCATTATTAGTCTATCGGGGCAGGAGTGGGGGCTAAAATAAATACCAAAGCCGGCTATTCCCTATAGAAAAGGTTTCATAACTTCCATCTAAAGTCATATAATGAAGACCGGTACAGCATAACAGTCTTTCTTCACAGTCCTTTAAAGCCTTTAGATACAAAGTGCTCGAATCGCTATTAAGGAGTTGAGTGTGTGGGAGATCACGTGAAAAGGAAGCAGGCTTTGAATATTCGTCATTTCTGCGCAGGGAGGATGGGCCGAGCTGCCACTTCTAAAAGATAAACACAGCCATTGAAAGGAAAAAAAAAAGGAAAACTTGCAACTGCATGTAACATAAAGAGTACAATCAACATACGATGAAGGTATACCATGGTGGGTCACAGAGAGCACGCCTTGAACAGGAATGAAGAAATGGCTAAGATGATATTTTTTGAAGCAAAAAAGGCACATATTTTTTTCCCTTTTATAATAGACGTGTGTAAACCTGGAAGAGGTCGACTTGTGGGAGGAATCATCCTTCTAACGATGATTAACAATCCAACAGAATTGTTTCTTATGTCCAAGGTATCAATCAAAGCAATGAAATGCTTTTTTAAATGACAGGAAAACAAGAGTTCTTTCCCCCATATGACTGATAAACATTTTGTTACAACCTCCTATAAAAACTAAATGAGGAACATACAGTCTAAAAGCCTACTTAAGAGCATGTTATTAATTAAGCTTTGTTACCTTCCCAGGTAACAACGACCTGGAAAATTGTATAAACTGTTACAATTTGAAAATGTAGAAAATACTATCAGAACCTGTACATAGATATTTGTTTTATCTATCTTAGATATCGTTCTGTATTTGAAGGTAAGAAACCTGAGACGACATGGATGCTAGCCTATATCTCTTTGTGATTATCTTTTTATCTTACAAACATTTCCTACTTGTTATACACAACATCGTAGACTGCTCAACAAAACAAAAATAAACCTCTGTGCTCGCTGTCTCCAGTCTGTCCGCTCTCTCTCCCTCCAGACCCGTGGAGCCGCTACACAAAGTTGCATACTTGCTTCCCACAAAACATCATTCACTCCTCGCCTCGGATCCTCGGCCCTGTCATCGTCGCTCCTCAGGGGGGGTTGGGGGTGGTTGGGGGTTGGGATTGGTGAGGTGATGTGGTGGGATTTTTAAGGCATTGTGTCTGTTACGGGGGTCAGTCATCTCTGGTGGAAGAGGAGAGGTTTCACGCTCCCGGCCTTGAATTTTGGTAACTGGTTGCTGATGATCTCGGCGAGCATCTCCGGGAACTCCACACTCAAAGATTTATTCACAAACGTGTAGAAGCAGAAGTTGAGCAGTCCACCGACATACTGCAGACACACAGAGGAGAACGTGTGAGAGGAAATTCACACAAAAACACACATCTTGATATTGGCATTCAATATATCTGGTGTATAGTGACATGGTACGTACACTGTACTTACAGACACCAGAGAGAGAGATACATTACTTTCCTATGTGTGTTCCTAACAATGTATAGACACACACAAAAATAATCCCTCTCAATCCTCACTTCTGACCCGCTAGAGGTGTGTGGTGGTGTCTGTATCTGCAGAGACCCTGCAGCCCCCTGCCTGTATTTTCTCTTTTCTTCTATTGCTGTGTTTGGGACGTTTCTGGGCGTAAACGAAGAGCCTTTGGGCCTCACTCAGGAGTGTAACCCCCCCAGCCAATAACAGCACACAACGTGTGAGCAGGGCCCGTTCTCATACCCACGTTTGATACTGAAGAACAAGGCACCTGGGTGCGGTATTTGACGACCAACGGTTTGTTATGTCGCTGTGTGTTTTTATGTGCCTCAGTGTTTCCCCCCCTGCTCTTCGTCTCTCTCCTCTGCTGTGTGCAGCTATCGGTGTCAGTTTGACCGAGGGGAGCCACACACACACACACACTCAAGCAGAGAGAGATTAAGAAAGCTGCAGAAAGCAGGTGGTCAATAACCACCAGCTGATATCATGTACTGCTGTTGTGGGAGGATGCTGGATTTCTGTACCTCATGCATGGAGTCTAGCAGCTTGGTGAGCTGATAGAAACGCTGCCAGTTCTGGCTGGAGTTCTCCTCGCGCTTCACGATGGCTTTCCCCAGCTCCTTAATGTACGACATGCGAATGTCGTCGAACACCGCCTGGCTCTTCAGGCCGTCCTTTGGCACTGCGGGAGAAACTAAAGGTCAACATCTGGGACAAAGATAAGGATAATGCACTGTAAATTACAAAGAGGGAGGGACATCCTTTACATTTTAAATTATCACGTCCAGGCAGTGAAGGGCGAAAAAGGGCAACTGATTAATATACATCAGGTTCGTTGTCAGGATGCGCTCCCAGAAATATTTAGCAGCACGGGGCACTTACAGGTGCCAGAAACAAAAGCTGTACACCCCGAGGAGGGCTGTGTGAACTGTAAGCGGTGTTAAAGCCACCTGCAATTATCATTTAAATAGGTTTTTAATCTGTTTAATCATCTTTAATTCTCCTGCACTAGATTACCTTAGAGATAACATGAAGTGGAGTTGTGGGGAAATTGTGCGTGTGTATTTTTCTGCATCAAACCAGGTAGCCCTATGAAGACTCAGTTCTTATTTACAATAATTGCGTAAAGTAAAGTGCTGCGATGTGATGTTTTGTCCTGTGCATACATCAACATTATCTCTCAGCCACTGTAGACAGTATTGGATCATTGAAGTAATAGCTTTGGTAATGATTGCATTAACACAGCACCTCGTTCGCCATGTTAACTGCTTTAAGGTAAAAACTCTGACCTGTGCTGAGCAGCAGCAGGACCTTCATGCACAAATACTCGTCGTGGGAAACCTGCAGCCGGACGAACTCGCTGGAGATCTTCAGCATCTGCTCGCACTGGTCGGCCATGTATGGCAGCTTCATCCGCTCCCTGTGTGTGGAATTAGACAGAAACGGTTGAACGGCACGTCTCCTTAAGTCATCGCTGATTTATAAGGGCTGCTTGTGCCGTGTCAATCAGGGAGATGAAGCAGCTCCCTCTAATATCTCTGTAGATTAAATGTTCAAGGTCTTGCCGCAAACAATTTGTGGATCCTATTTTAAATCATTCTTCCAGGAGGTTGAGGATGCGTACTTCAGATGAGTGAGTGTCATCTCAGTGATGAAGTAATATTGGGGGTGAAAGTGGGGACAAACTTGTGAAGTATGCTTAGGGGTTGCTTTTTCATTCCCCAATTTGAGTCACAGTGAACAGAAAATTCATTAAAAATGTAAATCTCAAAACACCATTATTCATATGAAACCACCTTTAAAAATGAAATTGTCAAAAAGGCTTTTACCAAACTGAGAAAGATTGTTTCAAGTCTGTCATAATCAAAGGCAAATATTTAAAAAAACAACAGAATTTGGTTTGGAGGCTGACTGACAAACAGAGAACAAATCATCACCAGATATTAATTACGATCGTATTAACTTTCAGCTTGTGATTATGACAAAAAGGGAAACAGATCAAAAGGCCTATTACAGCCCTGAGCATGGTGGCTGAGCCGACTGCTCACTACACTCAGAGCGCTGTTTGCAAACGGAGTCATCGAGTCTATAAGAGGGATGAAACGCTGATTACTGATGACAGCTGACTGACACGGTTTGATTCTCTGGAGATACGACACATAGCACGGAGCACAGAGCTGCACGGGTTATACGTAAACAAACAGATGTATGCGTTGGGGGGAAAAAAATGGGTATTGTATAGTCTAACTTTCACTGTTAATAATCATAAAATACTGGCAATACTGACTGACACATGTAATATGGAGGATTTTAAACATTCCTGTGGTACTTTTGGTATCAAACGTCAAGTTTTAGACTTATAAACAGACTGAAAATGGATTGGTACGTACTCGTTGATGACGAGGTCTGGTGCGAAGCAGAGCATGTTGCCGTTGCATTGCTGGTACGATCTCCAGCCCAGACCGAAAGACATGAGGAAGAGCCAGGAGCACTGCAGCAAAGTCATCTGGTCGTCCAGGTGCAGGTTCCTGAAACCTGCGGGGAAGGACATGGAAATACTTCAGCTGACTCCCAATACGGTCACAATGTGTGAGAGGGTGTGGTGGTGACAGTGACAACGAAGAGTAACCAAATACATATATACTAAAGCATTTTGATGTGCACTAAAAATGTCACCTTTAGCAGGTGGTACTTTGTAAATATCACATACATTTTGCAGAAGCAGAATCTGGTTGACATAACTGTGTTTTACTCATTTTTAAATACTTATTATATTAGAAGTGAGCAGCTTAACCTTCTCGTCTCTGTTTAGCAAATGTGTAGTGCCATTGTGTTGATTGATGCCTGTTCTGCACTGCACCAACACATTACAACATCTCCTGTTTTAAGATAACATACTTGTGTGTTTTGTTAAAATAAAATGTGAAAGAGAAGACCAACGGCAACGTGGCGAAACTATGTTCCGACAACAAAAAAGTTTTCTTTTGAAACTTGTTGCAACTGTAGATTAACCTCATTGTGTCAATTTCTCTTTGCAAAGTCACCAGTATATACAATCTCAATATACATAGTCTACACCCACTGAAATGGTCAAGTTCACACTCCTACTGGCAGAGTACACTACTGACCTGGTAGGGCCTTGGCCCACTTGACCGCAGAGATGACCTGCCGGCCGCCCAGCCTATTGAGGGTGGTCATGAGGCGGGTGGAGGTGTCGGGCACGGTGCTGTCGTAGCCGGCGTAGATGGTGTCCGGCTCGATGGCCTTCAGCAGGGAAAGCATCGTGGGAATGAGTTGAGGCATGCACTTGGGTAAAAGGGAGCGAGCCTCAATCGGCGGACAAGGAGTCAGCTGGGACGGGTTGCTCTGCTGGTCGCCCTTTAAGCGCGCGTTCTTCTTGGTTTTGCGCGCTGCAGAGGAGAAAACAGGGATGAACATGCAGGGAAATGAAGAGTGAAACAAAGATGAAGAGGAAACAAGAGCAATTTAACCAACTAAAGGGTGCAACAGTTTGGCGTTATCGGTGTGATGTGTACCTTCCAGGTTCATGCCTGCCATCTGACACTTCCGGAAGCGGCAGGCTGGGCAGTTCTTTCTCCTGATTTTGTCTATTATACAGTCGTTCCTTCCAGCACACAGGTAATTATGCTGCCCTGAAGCACACAGAAGAGGAAGATTAATCTGTTATTTACCATCACTGCTGTGGCACACACTCTAGGGGGAAAAACTAATTAGCTGTATCACAGTCCTTTACTTTGTAACTCCAATTTAAAATCATAATGACTCCAGCATTTGAGCAAACTTGTGTGACAGGTTAGTGATGAATGAGTTTATCACGGGCGATGAATAATTCAGTGAGGAAATAATGATGTCTTATGGCTTTGTACCTTCCACTGCTCTCTTGAAAAAGACCTTGCAGCTTCCACAGGTGCGAACGCCGTAGTGGCAGCCTGAAGCCTCGTCAGAGCACACCAGGCAGCTTTTATGGAGCCCGCCCTTTCCCTGTGCCAAGGATGCAGCGCTGACCACATCCTGCCTGGAGATGGAGTTGGAGGGAGACAGAGCAGAGACATGTCAGGGATATTCAGTCTCTCTCAAAGGTTCCCTGTGGAGCCGGTTTTCTACGAACGGGGCCCCATTTTGTTTGTCTTGTGCACGAGGACGCAGGACGTGTAGGAGGTGACGTGTACACATTCCTGCCAAAGGTTACACACTATTCTACTGATCTACAGGTGGCGGTAATGCCAAGATAGGCAGAAATTCACTGCAAGACTCCACTGAGATACACCAAAGAGATACACAGGAAGTCTTTCCTGCCTGTGGCCATCAAACTTTACAACTCCTCCTTCTGAGTGTCACATATTCTGAGTCAATAGACTGGGTCTGGACTTATTTCACCCATCAGCAGCTACTATCCCATCATTTATTATTATTCCCATGTGCAATACTGACTTAACTCAACTGGATAATAATTTGTGCAATAATTAAAATGTGCAATACCCTGGCATTTATACTGTACATTTCAAGAAATATTACTATTTAATTCATATTTATACAATAATTGCATTAATATTTAACACACTTCTCGGCATTTCTTATTTTTCTACATATATTGTGTTATATATTGTAGCATCATGTACATAATTTACATTATATTTACACCTTTATTTCTATTTTCATACATTTCGTTATGTTTATATAAGAGCGACTGTAACGTCCCAATTTTCCCCTTTGGGGATCAATAAAGTATTTCTGATTCTGAAATGCGCTGACAAACGCAGTAAAGAAGAAATCTGCTCGCTAGTAAACATGGATGTAAACAATGCAGCTTTCAAACTTTTAGGGGGAAAAGAAAAAATCGGCTTTGTAAGTGTTTTATGAGGAAAATGTATTCATCATGCTTGTTAGACCGCAAGGATACACACAAATGTAAATATAACTTTTGCTTGTTTGCAAGAAAACACCACACGGCGACTTTCTTTAACCTTGAAAACATACTGTACATTTGTGGAGGCAATTTCTGTAAAGAAGGACTCGAAAATCAAGAGAAAGTCTTTTAAAGGTTTAATAAACACTTGCAAGTGGGCAAACAACCATCAACATAAATGTTCAAGGCTGAGAGCCCAGAGGCTCTCAGTTTCGTGACATTTATACCCTCGCTTGCAGGCTCACAGTCGTATATCTCCCATTGTCTGTCAGACTGACACTTCCGTCCTTTTCAGGGTTACTTATCCTCAAATAGGCTCTACACGTTTGCTGACTAGGTGACCCTCACCTAAACAGAAATAGGCCTTAGGGGCAATGAGTGTCACTTGTCATGACCTTAGGAATGTGCACATGTTTGTATTTTTCCAACACAACATTTTACCCACAAAGACAAATCATTGACTACAATCTTGACTTCTGTCTGTGAGAAAGTGTTGCACTGAAATGATCCTCATCACAAAATAGCTGCAGACATTTTAGTCAAATCCATATCAGACAAATACTGTATATCAACAGTATGCCATTTATACCGCCTCTCCCCACTCCTGAAAGTATCCTCTCAGTTTTGAGAGTTCAGCTGTAGTTCATATTTACAACTCTACACCGAAACTTTAAATAAATAAACTACACAGATACACTACACATACTCCCAGCAGACTCCCAGCAGACTCTATGGGTTCCTTGTGCTCGGTTTTCCCTCAACTTTGCCTTCGTTCCCAACATGGGGAGTGAAGCAAAGTGAGTCCCATTGTGCCCGTTTGGGCCTTTAAACCCTAAATCATGGGACTATCTGCGGTCACGTCCTAAATCCAGCGGTTGTCATAAACCAGCCCTTCTTCCTTTGAGTGAACCTTAAACGTTTCCAGACTCAGTCAACAGAGATTAGAGGTGCACTTTTTCAAAACGACCACTAGAGGACGTCAGGCTTTGCAGCATCCATGCGCCAGGGGTCCACACCCCCTTTCTAACCCAGTGGCCACAGCAACAGCAACAACAACAACGCCCACACTGAGAGAGAGAGAGAGAGAGAGAGAGAGAGACACACAGAGAGACAGCGACAGACATGCAACAACTGTGTCTGTCTGTCCATGTTGTCCACAAGTCAACCGCAATGACAACAAACTGTTTTATTTGATAAGAGCTGCCCTGAACTGTCTCTGCAATCACATCAACACACTTGTGCAGATTTGAGCCGGGGAGCCAAGTTCACTCTTAGTTATACAACATGAGGGTATTAACATGAAAGCAGCGCAGGCCCCAGCAGTCAGTTAGCCTTGTAGGATGGGAAAACCTGAGAGAAACATCAAAGCATCAAGTCCAGAAGCATTCAGCAACCAGATAAATAAAAACCTATCAGGAGAGAGACCTCAGAGGAGGCTGTCTAGCCATGACACAGCTGAGAGCTTTCTGAGCACACACTGTCGTCAATAAGTCTGTCCATTTACCTCTTATGACTCGTATTCAATACGACTGCTGATAGAAGTGAGCTTTTCTTTCCTGAGGGGCTTTTGATTGCACTCTGTATTGTTTCGTAGAGCTGAAATTCAAACCCCAAAATCTTTGGGTTGGATTGGGGAGGCAATACCAACACTGAACAGCTCCCTCCTGATCCAGCTGTGAGAGGTGAAACGGGGCAGATTTAATTGAGAGCGCGGCGACTGAATCAATGAAACTCCAGCAAACCAGCATTTTCAAATACATCCGAGTGCCTGCTTTTTTTTTTTTAAAATAACATTCTGTGTAGACGCTTTACCAAAAGTTTAGAACAAAAATGTTTTAATTTCCGCTTGGTAGTTACAGCCAAGATGTATCGCACAGAAGCAGTAAACAAATCACACTCCATATAGTGTGCACAATTTATCATTGTTTGAAGTGGACAACCTGAGGAAGGCAGGAGGGAAGGAACATATTATAAATATTTATGGCTACAGTGAAAATCAAAGAGCTGTTTTTTAGACTTGGAAATTGGATTCATCATTCTTACTAAAAAATTAAAAAAAAAGCTACACATTTACAGAGAGATTAATCATCCATTTGTAAAAGTGGAAATAGGGAAAATAAAAATAACAATCGCATATCTAAATCCAACAAATCCAATACTCCAAAGGTGAACCTATGATCATCCTTTTTTTAGATTAAGTAACCAGAATATATCAGTGTTTCCCAGCATAGCGTCATCTTTGGTCTTACAAAACATTTTATCAGGATCGCCACAGATCCATAAATAATGAAAGTTTGCACTAAAGTAAAGGAAAATTGATAAATAGAGTTGCACCATGGAGTGCACGATTAACAACAGCAAGCAAAATTAAAATTAACTATTTGTTCTGGACAGCACTTCAGCAGAATAAGAGAAAGTGGTTTGTAACAGACAAAACAGTCACAAGCCTATTGAACTTCAAGCTGTAAGATGTGGACTTTTATTACCTCCGCCAAGGGCGTTGGAAGGAGGTTATGTTTTCACTGGTGTTGGTTTGTCTGTCTGTCTGTTAGCAGGATTATTTCAAAAGTCTGCAATGGATTTGAATGAAATTGTTTGGAGGGGTGGGGTGCAGCACAATGAACAACCAGTTAGATTTTGTTGGCGATCCGGATCACGATCCGGATTCAGGATTTTTTTAAGAATTCCGATCAGCCTGAGCATTAAGACCACAGAGTATAACAAATGCGCACTGCAACTGATGACGCGTTGATGACGCTTGACCCCGCCTCCTTCTGAAAGCAGAGAGATACGTGTGTGGATGTGTGGCGAGACATCGAGGTGCGGGAGCTGCTGTCCGTCCGCGGTGAGAAAGAAAAAAGCGGTAGATGACGGGATGAGAGACAACGTAGTGTAACGTTATACAGACATAACAAGGCTGCTGAATGAGAGAGGCATCCGCTGATACATTACACAGAAACACACTGTGTTATTAATAAGCCGACCACCTCACGGTAACGCCAGCTGTGAGCTGTGATCTGTTTTTAAAGTCACGCACCTTGGGGGAGGTCTGCGCTCTCCGAGTGCCATTCTAGTATTAACAATGGATCAAATGACTATATGCAATGTGAAAGAGGCTGCCAATAATGATAATGTTATCACCCAACTCTGCAGTTTCCCTCAGAGTGTTTTAGCATCTTTCAGCACATTGTTTTAGTTTTGCAGCCCATAACTTTATGATTTTATTCAGTGCCACCAGTCTCATCATATCGAGACATCACGGTTCAGTTTGTATTTATTTCCTACGAATAACTTTTGCTTTCAACCAGCACGTCTGAATTAGGGGTGTAAGGAAACAATATTATGTTTTGTGATACTGTATAGATTCTCAAAAACTATTTAATTAATAGTTTACATGCAAAGATGAACTCAGTCAGTACTTTATTTCATTCCCTCTCAAGAGTACGTGCCCTCTCAAAGTAGTGCTATGATGGATGTTCAGGAACTGTGATGAATGCAGATCCCACTGTTCTGATTGCATTAAAAAGATCAGATTTTATGCATATGGTGGTGTATAATTTATGTCAGTCTCATGTATCGTATCGCCAGATTCTTGCCGAAACGCAGCCCTAGTCTGGATACCTGCTGTTTGGATCACAGCCAACAGTCCTCCAGAAAACACAGCCTGGCCGAACGGTCACGCGATATATACAATTCATA